>NW_027667138.1:0-90000 GCF_963924665.1 Micromys minutus
ATTTGTGTCTTTTTTGCCCCAAAATAAGGAAAATTTCTGACTTATTACCTTGAAATAAATGAAATATCTGCAATTTTGCCCCAAAATAAAAGAAATTTCTGCTTTTTGCAACCAAATAAGGGGAATTTTAGACTTTTTACCTCAAAATAAGGGGATTTTCTGCATTTTTGCCCCAAAATATGAGAAATTTCTGCCTTTTTGCCCCAAATTAAGAAAATTTCTGCTTTTTTTTCTGAAATAAGTGAAATTTCTGCAATTTTGCGTCAAAATAAGTGAAATTTCTGAGTTTTGCTCTAAAATAAGGAGAATTATTTTCTTTTTGCCCAAACATATAGGGAATTTCTGACTTTTTGTCCCACAATTAGGGGAATTTCTGCAATTTTGCTCCAAAATACGGGGAATTTCTGCTTTTTAGCCTGAAAATAAGAAGAATGCATACCTTTTGCCACAAAAAAAGGAAATTTCTTCATTTTTGCTCCAAAATAAGGGGAATTTCTGCTTTTTTGCTTCTAAATAAGTGGAATTTCTGACTTTTTCCCCCAAAACAAAAGGAATTTCTGTCTTTTTTGCCCCAAATAAGGAAAATTTCTGACTTATTACCCTGAAATAAGTGAAATTTCTGCAATTTTGTCCCAGAATAAGGGAAATTTCTGCTTTTTGCCCCCAAATAAGGGGAATTTCTGCCTTTTTACCTCAAAATAAAGGGAATTTTTGCAATTTTACCACAAAATATTTGGAATCTCTGCATTTTTGCCCCAAAATGAGGAAAATTTCTGCCTTTTTACCATGAAATAAGTGAAATTTCTGCAATTTTGCCCCAAAATAAGTGAAATTTCGGCAATTTTGCCACAAAATAAGGGAAATTTCTGGAATTTTGCCCCAAAATAAGTGGAATTTCTGAGTTTTGCCCCAAAATAAGGAGAATTTCTGTCTTTTTGCCCTAACATATATGGAATTTCTGCATTTTGCCCCACAATTAGGGGAATTTCTGCAATTTTGCTCCAAAATACGGGTAATTTTAGCTTTTTAGCCCAAAAATAAGTGGAATGTATACATTTTGCCACAAAAAAGGGAAATTTCTTCATTTTTACTCCAAAATAAAAGGAATTTCTGCTTTTTTGCCTCTAAAAAAGTGGAATTTCTGTCTTTTTCCCCCAAAACAAAGGGAATTTCTGTGTTTTTTGCCCCAAAATAAGGAAAATTTCTGACTTATTACCCTGAAATAAGTGAAATTTATGCAATTTTGCCTCAAAATAAGTGAAATTTCTGCAATTTTGGCCCAAAATAAGGGAAATTTTTGGAATTTTGCCCCAAAGTAAGTGGAATTTCTGAGTTTTGCCCCAAAATAAGGAGATTTTCTGTTTTTTTGCTCTAACTTACAGGGAATTTCTGCCTTTTTGCCCCACAATTAGCGGAATTTTTGCAATTTTGCTCCAAAATACGGGTAATTTCTGCTTTTTATCCTGAAAATAAGGGGAATGTATACCATTTGCCACAAAAAAGAAATTTCTTCATTTTTACTCCAAAATAAAAGGAATTTCTGCTTTTTTGCCCCAAAATAAGAAAAATTTCTGACTGACTACTCTGAAATAAGTGAAATTTCTGCAATTTTGCCCCAAAATAAGAAAAATTTCTGCCTTTTTGCCTCCAAATAAGGGGAATTTCAGCCTTTTTACCTCAAAATAAGGGGAATTTTTGCAATTTTACCACAAAATATTTGGAATCTCTGCATTTTTGCCCCAAAATGAGGAAAATTTCTGCCTTTTTACCATGAAATAAGTGAAATTTCTGCAATTTTGCCACAAAATAAGTGAAATTTCGGCAATTTTGCCACAAAATAAGGGAAATTTCTGGAATTTTGCCCCAAAATAAGTGGAATTTCTGAGTTTTGCCCCAAAATAAGGAGAATTTCTGTCTTTTTGCCCTAACATATAGGGAATTTCTGCATTTTGCCCCACAATTAGGGGAATTTCTGCAATTTTGCTCCAAAATACGGGTAATTTCAGCTTTTTAGCCCAAAAATAAGTGGAATGTATACATTTTGCCACAAAAAAGGGAAATTTCTTCATTTTTACTCCAAAATAAAAGGAATTTCTGCTTTTTTGCCTCTAAAAAAGTGGAATTTCTGTTTTTTTCCCCCAAAACAAAGGGAATTTCTGTGTTTTTTGCCCCAAAATAAGGAAAATTTCTGACTTATTACCCTGAAATAAGTGAAATTTATGCAATTTTGCCTCAAAATAAGTGAAATTTCTGCAATTTTGGCCCAAAATAAGGGAAATTTTTGGAATTTTGCCCCAAAGTAAGTGGAATTTCTGAGTTTTGCCCCAAAATAAGGAGATTTTCTGTTTTTTTGCTCTAACTTACAGGGAATTTCTGCCTTTTTGCCCCACAATTAGCGGAATTTTTGCAATTTTGCTCCAAAATACGGGTAATTTCTGCTTTTTAGCCTGAAAATAAGGGGAATGTATACCATTTGCCACAAAAAAGAAATTTCTTCATTTTTACTCCAAAATAAAAGGAATTTCTGCTTTTTTGCCCCAAAATAAGAAAAATTTCTGACTGACTACTCTGAAATAAGTGAAATTTCTGCAATTTTGCCCCAAAATAAGAAAAATTTCTGCCTTTTTGCCTCCAAATAAGGGGAATTTCAGCCTTTTTACCTCAAAATAAAAGGAATTTCTGCATTTTTGCCCCAAAATATGGGAGATTTCTGCCTTTTTGCCCCAAAATAAGAAAAATTTCTGCAATTTTGTACCAAAATAAAAGAAATTTCTGCCTTTTTGCACCAAAATAAGAAAATTTCTGCTTTTTTTCTGAAATAAGTGAAATTTCTGCAATTTTGCCCCAAAATAACAGAAATTTCTGCAATTTTGCTTCCAAATAAAGGAAATTTCTGGAATTTTGCCCCAATATCAGTGGAATTTCTGAGTTTTGCCCCAAAATAAGGAGAATTTCTGTCTTTTTGCCCTAAAATAGGGAATTTCTGCCTTTTCGCCCCACAATTAGGAAAATTTCTGCAATTTTGCTCCAAAATACGGGGAATTTCTGCCTTTTTGCCCGAAAATAAGAAGAATGCATAACTTTTTGCCATAAAAAAGGGAAAGTTCTTCATTTTTGCTCCAAAATAAGGGGAATTTCAGCTTTTTTGCCTCTAAATAAGTGGAATTTCTGTCTTTTTCCCCCAAAACAAAGGGAATTTCTGTTTTTTTGTTCCAAAATAAGGAAAATTTCTGACTTATTACCCTGAAATAAGTGAAATTTCTGCAATTTTGCCCCAAAATAAGTGAAATTTCTGCAATTTTGCCCCAAAATAAGGGAAATTTCTGGAATTTTGCCCCAAAATAAGTGGAATTTCTGAGTTTTGCCCCAAAATTAGGAGAATTTCTGTCTTTTTGCCCCAACATATAGGCAATTTCTGCCTTTTTGCCCCACAATTAGGGGAATTTCTGCAATTTTGCTCCAAAATATGGGGAATTTCTGCTTTTTAGCCTGAAAATAAGGGGAATGTATACTTTTTGCCACAAAAAAAAAATTTCTTCATTTTTACTCCAAAATAAAATGAATTTTTGCTTTTTTGCCGCTAAAAAAGTGGAATTTCTCCCTTTTTCCCTCAAAACAAAAAGAATTTCTGTCTTTTTTGCCCCAAAATAAAGAAAATTTCTGACTTATTACACTGAAATAAGTGAAATTTCTGCAATTTTGCCTCAAAATAAGGGAAATTTCTGCCTTTTTGCCCCCAAATAAGGGGAATTTCAGCCTTTTTACCTCAAAATAAGAGAAATTTCTTCATTTTTGCCCCAAAATATGGGAGATTTCTGCCTTTTTGCCCCAAAATAAGAAAAATTTCTGCAATTTTGTACCAAAATAAAAGAAATTTCCGCCTTTTTGCACCAAAATAAGAAAATTTCTGCTTTTTTTTCTGAAATAAGTGAAATTTCTGCAATTTTGCCTCAAAATAAGTGAAATTTCTGCAATTTTGCCCCAAAATAAGGGAAATTTCTGGAATTTTGCCCCAATATCAGTGGAATTTCTGAGTTTTGACCCAAAATAAGGAGAATTTGTTTCTTTTTGCCCCAACATATAGGGAATTTCTGCCTTTTTGCCCCACAATTAGGGGAATTTCTGCAATTTTGCTCCAAAATACTGGGAATTTCTGCCTTTTTGCCCGAAAATAAGAAGAATGCATACCTTTTTGCCATAAAAAAAGGAAATTTCTTCATTTTTGCTTCAAAATAAGAGGAATTTCTGCTTTTTTGCCTCTAAATAAGTGGAATTTCTATCTTTTTCACCCCAAAACAAAGGAAATTTCTGTCTTTTTGGCCCCAAAATAAGTTAAATTTCTGCCTTTTTTCCCTGAAATAAGTGAAATTTCTGCAATTTTGCACCAAAATAAGTGAAATTTCTGCAATTTTGCCCCAAAATAAGGGAAATTTCTGGAACTTTGCCCCAAAATAAGTGGAATTTCTGAGTTTAGCCCCAAAATAAAAAGAATTTCTGTCTTTTTGCCCTAACATATCGGAAATTTCTGCCTTTTTGCCCCACAATTAGGGGAATTTCTACAATTTTGCTCCAAAATACGGGGAATTTCTGCTTTTTAGCCTGAAAATAAAAGGAATGTATATCTTTTGCCACAAAAAAAAGAAATTTCTTCATTTTTACTCCAAAATAAAATGAATTTCTGCTTTTTTGCCGCTAAAAAAGTGGAATTTCTGTCTTTTTCCCCCAAAACAAAGGGAATTTCTGTCTTTTTTGCCCCAAAATAAGGAAAATTTCTGACTTATTACCCTGAAATAAGTGAAATGTCTGCAATTTTGCCTCAAAATAAGGAAAATTTCTGCCTTTTTCCCCCAAATAAGGGAAATTTCTACCTTTTTACCTCAAAATAAGAGGAATTTCTGCATTTTTTCCCCAAAATATGGGAGATTTGTGCCTTTTTGCCCCAAAAAAAGAAAAATTTCTGCAATTTTGTACCAAAATAGAAATTTCTGCCTTTTTGCACCAAAATAGGAAAATTTCTGAATTTTTTTCTGAAATAAGTGAAATTTCTGCAATTTTGCCCCAAAATAAGTGAAATTTCTGCAATTTTGCCCCAAAATAAGGGAAATTTCTGTTTTTTACCCCCAAATAAGGGGAATTTCTGCCTTTTTACCTTAAAATAAGGGGAATTTCTGCATTTTTGCCACAAAATATTTGGAATTTCTGCAATTTCGCCCCAAAATAAGTGAAATTACTGCAATTTTGCCCCAAAATAAGTGAAATTTCTGCCTTTTTGCCCCAAAATAAGAAAAATTTCTGCAATTTTGTACCAAAATAAAAGATAATTCTGCCTTTTTGCACCAAAATAGGAAAATTTCTGAATTTTTTTCTGAAATAAGTTAAATTTCTGCAATTTTGCACCAAAATAAGTGAAATTTCTGCAATTTTGCCCCAAAATAAGGGAAATTTCTGGAATTTTGACCAAAATAGTGTGGAATTTCTGAGTTTTTGCCCCAAAATAAGTGAAATTTCTTTTTTTTGCCCCCAAATAAGGAAAATTTCTGCCTTTTTACCTCAAAATAAAGGGAATTTCATCATTTTTGCCACAAAATATTTGGAATTTCTGCATTTTTGCATCAAAATAAGGATAATTTCTGCCTTTTTACCATGAAATAAGTGAAATTTCTGCAATTTTGCCCCAAAATATGGAAATTTCTGCAATTTTGCCCAAATGTAAAGGAAATTTCTGCAATATTGCCCCAAAATAAGGAGAATTTTTGCCTTTTGCCCGAAAATTATGAGAATTTCTGCAATTTTGCTTCAAAATACGGGGAATTTCTGCTTTCTAGCCCCAAAATAAAGGGAATTTCTGCATTTTACCTCAAATTGAGAATAATTTCTGCCTTTTGCCTCAAAATAAGGGGAATTTTCTGCCTTTTTGTTTCAAAATAAGAAAAATTTCTTCAATTTTGTACCATAATAAAAGAAATTTCTGCTCTTTGCCCCAAAATAAAAGGAATTTCTGAATTTTTGCCCTGAAATAAATGAAATTTCTGCAATTTTGCCCGAAAATAAGGGAAATTTGTGCCTTTTTGCCCCAAAATAAGAAGAATTTTTGCCTTTTGCCCCAAAATATGGGGAATTTCAGCATTTTACCTCAAAATAAGAAGAATTTCAGCCTTTTTGCCCCAAAATAAGGTAAATTCCTGCAATTTTGCCCCAAAATAAGGGGAATTTCTTCCTTTTTGCCCCAAAATAAAGGATATTTCAGTCTTTTTACCTGAAAATAAGTGAAATTTCTGCAATTTTGCCCCAAATAAGGAAAATTTCTGCAATTTTGCCCCAAAATAAGGTAAATTCCTGCAATTTTGCCCCAAAATAAGTGGAATTTTTGAGTTTTGCCCCAAAATAAGGAGAATTTCTGTCTTTTTGCCCCAACATATAGGGAATTTCTGCCTTTTTGCCCCACAATTAGGGGATTTTCTGTCTTTTTTGCCCCAAAATAAGGAAAATTTCTGACTTATTACCCTGAAATAAGTGAAATGTCTGCAATTTTGCCCCAAAATAAGAAAAATTTCTGCCTTTTTGTACCCAAATAAGGGGAATTTCAGCCTTTTTACCTCAAAATAAGGGGAATTTCTGCATTTTTGCCACAAAATATTAGTAATTTCTGCTTTTTTGCCCCAAAATAAGAAAAATTTCTGCCATTTTTACCTGAAATAAGGGAAATTTCTGCAATTTTGCCCCAAAATAAGTGAAATTTCTGCAATTTTGCCCCAAAATAAGGGAAATTTCTGGAAGTTTGCCCCAAAATAAGTGGAAATTCTGAGTTTTTTCGCAAAATAAGGAGAATTTTTGTCTTTTTGCCCCAACATATAGGGAATTTCTGCCTTTTTGCCCCACAATTTGGGGATTTTCTGCAATTGTGCTCCAAAATACGGGGAATTTCTGCCTTTTTGCCCAAAAATAAGGGGAATGTATACCTTTTGCCACAAAAAAGGGAAATTTCTTCATTTTTGCCGCAAATTAAGAGGCATTTCTGCCTTCTTACCTCAAAATAACTGAAATTTCTGCCTTTTTACCCAAAAATGAACGGAATTTCTCTCTTTTTGTTCCAAAATAAAAGGAATTTTTGAATATTTCCCTGAAATAGGTGAAATTTCTGCAATTTTGCCCCAAAATAAGGGAAATTTCTGCCTTTTTGCCACAAAAGAAAGGGAATTTCTGTCTTTTTGCCTCAAAATAAGGGGAATTTCAGCATTTTACCTCATAATAAGGGTTTCTCTGCCTTTTTGCCCAAAAATATGGGGAATTTCTGCATTTTCCCCAAAATAAAGAAAATTTCTGCAATTTTGTACCAAAATAAAAGAAATTTCTGCCTTTTTCCCCAAAATAAGAGAAATTTTCTGTGCTTTTTCTCTGAAATAAGTGAAATTTCTGCAATTTTGCCCCAAAATAAGGGGAATTTCTGACTTCTTGTACTGAAATAAGGAGAATTTCTGTCTTTTTGTTCCAAAATAATGTGAATTTCTGCATTTTCCCTCAAAATTAGGGGAATATGTGCAATTTTGCTTCAAAATACGGGGAAATCTGCCTTATTGCACAAAAATAAAAGGAATTTCTGCATTTTTGCACCAATATAAGGGGAATTTCTGAAATTTAGCTTTAAAATACGGGGAATTTCTGCGTTATTGTCCGAAATAAAGTGGAATTTCTGCCTTTTTGCCCTGAAATATTTGAAATTTCTGCAATTTTACCCCAAAATAAGGGGAATTTCTGTTTTTGGCCCCAAAATTAGGGGAATTTCTGCTTTTTGCCCCAAAATAAGGCAAATTTCTGACTTTTTGCCCTGAAATAATTGAAATTTCTGCAATTTTGCCCCAAAATAATAGGAATTTCTGCCTTTTTGCCGAAAATAAGGGGAATTTCATCATTTTACCTCTAAATAAGGGGAATTTCTGCATTTTTGCCACAAAATATAGGGAATTTCTGCCCTATTGCCCTTAAATAAGGAAAATTTCTGCTTTTCTGCCCCAATTAACGGGAATTTCTGCCTTTTTGCCACAAAGTAAAGAGAATTTCTTCCTTTTTGCCCCAAAATAACGGGAATTTCAGCCTTTTTACCTCAAAATAAGAAGAATTTCTGCCTTTTTCCCCAAAATATGGGTAATTTTTGCCTTTTTGTTCCAAAATAAGGAAAATTTCTACAATTTAGTATCAAAATAAAAGAAATTTCTGCTTTTTGCCCCAAAATAAAAGGAATTTCTGACTTTTTGCCCTGAAATAAATGAAATTCCTGCAATTATGCCTGAAAATAAGGGAAATTTGTGCCTTTTTGCCCCCAAATGAGGGGAATTTCTGCCTTTTTGCCCCAAAATATGGGGAATTTCAGGATTTTACCTCAACATAAGGGGAATTTCAGCCTTTTTGCACCAAAATATGGGGAATTTCTGACTCTTTGCCCCAAAATAATAAAAATTTCTGCAATTTTGTACCAAAATAAAAAAAAATTTCTGCCTTTTTTCCCCGCAAAAAAAATTTCCGCCTTTTTTCCCTGAAATAAGTGAAATTTCTGCAATTTTGCCTCAAAATAAGGGAAATTTCTGCAATATTGCCCCAATGTAAAGGAAATTTCTGCAATTTTGCCCCAAAATAAGGGGAATTTCTGACTGTTTGCTCCCGAAAAAGGAGATTTTGTGTCTTTTTGCCCCAAAATAGGGAGAATTTCTGCCTTTTTCCCGAAAATTATGAGAATTTCTGCAATTTTGCTTCAAAATACGAGGAATTTCTGCCTTTTAGCCCCAAAATAAAAAGAATTTCTGCATTTTACCTCAAAATAAGAATAATTTCTGCCTTTTGCCTCAAAATAAGGGGAATTTTCTGCCTTTTTGTTTCAAAATACGAAAAATTTCTTCAATTTTGTACCATAATAAAAGAAATTTATGCTTTTTGCCCCAAAATAAAAGGAATTTCTGACTTTTTGCCCTGAAATAAATGAAATTCCTGCAATTATGCCCGAAAATAAGGGAAATATGTGCCTTTTTGCCCCCAAATGAGGGGAATTTCTGCCTTTTTGCCCCAAAATATGTGGAATTTTAGGATTTTACCTCAAAATAAGGGGAATTTCAGCCTTTTTGCCACAAAATAAGGGGAATTTCTTCCTTTTTGCCCCAAAATAAAGGATATTTCAGCCTTTTTACCTGAAAATAAGTGAAATTTCTGCTATTTTGCCCCAAATAAGGGAAATTTCTGCAATTTTGCCCCAAAATAAAGTAAATTCCTGCAATTTAGCCCCAAAATAAGTGGAATTTCTGAGTTTTGCCCCAAAATAAGGAGAATTTCTGTCTTTTTGCCCCAACATATAGGGAATTTCTGCCTTTTTGCCCAACAATTAGGGGAATTTCTTCATTTTTGCTCCAAAATAAGTGGAATTTCTGCCTTTTTGCCTTCAAAGAAGTGGAATTTCTGTATTTTCCCCCCAAAACAAAGGGAATTTCTGTCTTTTTTGCCTCAAAATAAGGAAAATTTCTGACTTATTACCCTGAAATAAGTGAAATGTCTGCAATTTTGCCCCAAAATAAGAAAAATTTCTGCCTTTTTGCCCCAAAATAAGGGGAATTTAAGCCTTTTTACCTCAAAATAAGGGGAATTTCTGCATTTTTGCCACAAAATATTAGGAAATTCTGCCTTTTTGCCCCAAAATAAGAAAAATTTCTGCCATTTTTACCTGAAATAAGTGAAATTTCTGCAATTTTGCCCCAAAATAAGGGAAATTTCTGCAATTTTGCCCCAAAATAAGGGAAATTTCTGGAATTTTGCCCCAAAATAAGTGGAATTTCTGAGTTTTGCCCCAAAATAAAGAGAATTTCTGCCTTTTTGCCCCACAATTAGGGGAATTTCTGCAATTTTGCTCCAAAATACGGGGAATTTCTGCCTTTTTGCTGAAAATAAGGGGAATGCATACCTTTTTGCCATAAAAAAGGGAAATTTCTTCATTTTTGCCCCAAATGAAGGGAAATTTCTGGAATTTTGCCCTGAAATATGTGAAATTTCTGCAATTTTAGCCCAAAATAAGGTGAATTCCTGCCTTTTTGCCATCAAAATAATGGGAATTTCTGCCTTTTTGCCCCACAATTAGGGGATTTTCTGCAATTGTGCTCCAAAATACGGGGAATTTCTGATTTTTTGCCCGAAAATAAGGGGAATATATACCTTTTGCCACAAAAAAGGGAAATTTCTTCATTTTTGCCGCAAAATAAGAGGAATTTCTGCCTTCTTACCTCAAAATAAGTGAAATTTCTGCCTTTTTACCCAAAAGTAAATGGAATTTCTGTCTTTTTGCCCCAAAATAAAAGCAATTTTTGAATTTTGCCCTGAAATAAGTGAAATTTCTGCAATTTTGCCCCAAAATAAGGGAAATTTCTGGAATTTTGCCCCAAAATAAATGGAATTTCTGAGTTTTGCCCGAAAATAAGGAGAATTTCTGTCTTTTTGCCCCAACATATCGGGAATTTCTGCCTTTTTGCCCCACAATTAGGGGAATTTCTGCAATTTTGCTCCAAAATACGGGAAATTTCTGCCTTTTTGCCCGAAATTAAGGGGATTTTCTGCCTTTTTGCCCCCAAACAAGGGAAATTTCTGCAATTTTAACCCAAAATATGAAGAATTTCTGCCTTTTTACCCCCAAATAAGGGGAATTTCTGCCTTTTTGCCCTGAAATATGTGAAATGTTTGAAATTTTACCCCAAAAGAAGGTGAATTTCTGTCTTTGTGCCCCAAAATAATGGAAATTTCTGCATTTTGCCCTAAAATAAAAAAAATTTTTGTTTTTTTCTCTGAAATAAATGAAATTTCTGCAATTTTGCCTTACAATAAAAGAAATTTCTGCAATTTTTCCCCATAATAAAGGAAATTTCTGCAAGTTTTTCTAAAATAAGGGGAATTTCTGATTTTTGCCACAAAATAAGGGGAATTTCTGCCTTTTTGCCTTAAAATAAAGAAAATTACTGCATGTTTTACCCCAAAATTAGGTGAATTTCTGCAATTTTGCTCCAAAATACGGGAATTTTCTCCCTTTTCGCCGAAAATGAAGTGAATTTCTGCCATTTTGCCATGAAATAAGTGAAATTTCTGCAGTTTTACCCCAAAATAAGGGGAAGTTCTGCGTTTTTGCCCCAAAATTAGAGGAATTTCTGCAATTTTGCTCCAAAATACAGGGAATTTCTGCCTTTTTGCCCGAAAATAAAAAGAATGTATACCTTTTTGCCATAAAAAAGGGAAATTTCTTCATTTTTACTCCAAAATAAGGGGATTTTCCGGCTTTTTGACTCAAAATAAGTGCAATTTCTGACTTTTCCCAAAAATAAACGGAATTTCTGACTTTTTGCCCTGAAATAAGTTAAATTTCTAAAATTTTTCCCCAAAAATAAGGGAAATATCTGCTTTTTGCCCCAAAATACGGGGATTTCTGCCTTTTTGCCTCCAAAAAAGGGGAATTTCAGCCTTTTTACCTCAAAACAAGGGGAATTTCTTCATTTTTTACCCCAAAATAATTGGATTTTCTGCCTTTTTGACTCAAAATAAGTGAAATTTCTGCAATTTTTGCCCAAAATAAGGGAAATGTCTGCTTTTTGCCACAAAATAAGGGGAATTTCAGCATTTTACCTCAAAATAAGGGGAATTTCTGCATTTTTGCCCCAAAATATGGGAAATTTCTGCCTTTTTGCCAAAAATAAAAAAAATTTCTGCAATTTTGTACCAAAATAAAAAAAATTTCTGTCTTTTTTTCCCTGAAATAAGTGAAATTTCTCCAATTTTGCCCCAAAATAAGTGAAATTTCTGCAATTTTGCCCCAAAATAAGGGAAATTTTTGGAATTTTGCCCCAAAATAAGTGGAATTTCTGAGTTTTGCCCCAAAATAAGTAGAATTTCTGTCTTTTTGCCCCAACACATAGGGAATTTCTGCCTTTTTGCCCCACAATTAGGGGAATTTCTGCAATTTTGCTCAAAAATACGGGGAATTTCTGTCTTTTTGCCCGAAAATAAGAAGAATGCATAACTTTTTGCCATAAAAAAGGGAAATTTCTTCATTTTCGCTCGAAAATAAGGGGAATTTCTGCATTTTGCCTCTAAATAAGTGTTATTTCTGTCTTTTTCCCCCAAAACATAGAGAATTTGTGTCTTTTTTGCCCCAAAATAAGGAAAATTTCTGACTTATTACCCTGAAATAAATGAAATATCTGCAATTTTGCCCCAAAATAAGGGAAATTTCTGCTTTTTGCAACCAAATAAGGGGAATTTTAGACTTTTTACCTCAAAATAAGGGGATTTTCTGCATTTTTGCCCCAAAATATGAGAAATTTCTGCCTTTTTGCCCCAAATTAAGAAAATTTCTGCTTTTTTTGTGAAATAAGTGAAATTTCTGCAATTTTGCGTCAAAATAAGTGAAATTTCTGAGTTTTGCTCTAAAATAAGGAGAATTATTTTCTTTTTGCCCAAACATATAGGGAATTTCTGCCTTTTTGTCCCACAATTAGGGGAATTTCTGCAATTTTGCTCCAAAATACGGGGAATTTCTGCTTTTTAGCCTGAGAATAAGAAGAATGCATTCCTTTTGCCACAAAAAAAGGAAATTTCTTCATTTTTGCTCCAAAATAAGGGGAATTTCTGCTTTTTTGCTTCTAAATAAGTGGAATTTCTGACTTTTTCCCCCAAAACAAAAAGAATTTCTGTCTTTTTTGCCCCAAATAAGGAAAATTTCTGACTTATTACCCTGAAATAAGTGAAATTTCTGCAATTTTGTCCCAGAATAAGGGAAATTTCTGCTTTTTGCCCCCAAATAAGGGGAATTTCTGCCTTTTTACCTCAAAATAAGGGGAATTTTTGCAATTTTACCACAAAATATTTGGAATCTCTGCATTTTTGCCCCAAAATGAGGAAAATTTCTGCCTTTTTACCATGAAATAAGTGAAATTTCTGCAATTTTGCCCCAAAATAAGTGAAATTTCGGCAATTTTGCCACAAAATAAGGGAAATTTCTGGAATTTTGCCCCAAAATAAGTGGAATTTCTGAGTTTTTCCCCAAAATAAGGAGAATTTCTGTCTTTTTGCCCTAACATATAGGGAATTTCTGCATTTTGCCCCACAATTAGGGGAATTTCTGCAATTTTGCTCCAAAATACGGGTAATTTCAGCTTTTTAGCCCAAAAATAAGTGGAATGTATACATTTTGCCACAAAAAAGGGAAATTTCTTCATTTTTACTCCAAAATAAAAGGAATTTCTGCTCATTTGCCTCTAAAAAAGTGGAATTTCTGTCTTTTTAACCCAAAACAAAGGGAATTTCTGCGTTTTTTGCCCCAAAATAAGGAAAATTTCTGACTTATTACCCTGAAATAAGTGAAATTTATGCAATTTTGCCTCAAAATAAGTGAAATTTCTGCAATTTTGGCCCAAAATAAGGGAAATTTTTGGAATTTTGCCCCAAAGTAAGTGGAATTTCTGAGTTTTGCCCCAAAATAAGGAGATTTTCTGTTTTTTTGCTCTAACTTACAGGGAATTTCTGCCTTTTTGCCCCACAATTAGCGGAATTTTTGCAATTTTGCTCCAAAATACGGGTAATTTCTGCTTTTTAGCCTGAAAATAAGGGGAATGTATACCATTTGCCACAAAAAAGTAATTTCTTCATTTTTACTCCAAAATAAAAGGAATTTCTGCTTTTTTGCCCCAAAATAAGAAAAATTTCTGACTGACTACTCTGAAATAAGTGAAATTTCTGCAATTTTGCCCCAAAATAAGAAAAATTTCTGCCTTTTTGCCTCCAAATAAGGGGAATTTCAGCCTTTTTACCTCAAAATAAGAGGAATTTCTGCATTTTTGCCCCAAAATATGGGAGATTTCTGCCTTTTTGCCCCAAAATAAGAAAAATTTCTGCAATTTTGTACCAAAATAAAAGAAATTTCCGCCTTTTTGCACCAAAATAAGAAAATTTCTGCTTTTTTTTCTGAAATAAGTGAAATTTCTGCAATTTTGCCCCAAAATAACAAAAATTTCTGCAATTTTGCTCCCAAATAAAGGAAATTTCTGGAATTTTGCCTTAAAATAAGTGGAATTTCTGAGTTTTGCCCCAAAATAAGGAGAATTTCTGTCTTTTTGCCCTAACATATAGGGAATTTCTGCCTTTTCGCCCCACAATTAGGGGAATTTCTGCAATTTTGCTCCAAAATACGGGGAATTTCTGCCTTTTTGCCCGAAAATAAGAAGAATGCATAACTTTTTGCCATAAAAAAGGGAAAGTTCTTCATTTTTGCTCCAAAATAAGGGGAATTTCAGCTTTTTTGCCTCTAAATAAGTGGAATTTCTGTCTTTTTCCCCCAAAACAAAGGGAATTTCTGTTTTTTTGTTCCAAAATAAGGAAAATTTCTGACTTATTACCCTGAAATAAGTGAAATTTCTGCAATTTTGCCCCAAAATAAGTGAAATTTCTGCAATTTTGCCCCAAAATAAGGGAAATTTCTGGAATTTTGCCCCAAAATAAGTGGAATTTCTGAGTTTTGCCCCAAAATTAGGAGAATTTCTGTCTTTTTGCCCCAACATATAGGCAATTTCTGCCTTTTTGCCCCACAATTAGGGGAATTTCTGCAATTTTGCTCCAAAATATGGGGAATTTCTGCTTTTTAGCCTGAAAATAAGGGGAATGTATACTTTTTGCCACAAAAAAAAAATTTCTTCATTTTTACTCCAAAATAAAATGAATTTTTGCTTTTTTGCCGCTAAAAAAGGGGAATTTCTCCCTTTTTCCCTCAAAACAAAAAGAATTTCTGTCTTTTTTGCCCCAAAATAAAGAAAATTTCTGACTTATTACACTGAAATAAGTGAAATTTCTGCAATTTTGCCTCAAAATAAGGGAAATTTCTGCCTTTTTGCCCCCAAATAAGGGGAATTTCAGCCTTTTTACCTCAAAATAAGAGAAATTTCTTCATTTTTGCCCCAAAATATGGGAGATTTCTGCCTTTTTGCCCCAAAATAAGAAAAATTTCTGCAATTTTGTACCAAAATAAAAGAAATTTCCGCCTTTTTGCACCAAAATAAGAAAATTTCTGCTTTTTTTTCTGAAATAAGTGAAATTTCTGCAATTTTGCCCCAAAATAAGTGAAATTTCTGCAATTTTGCCCCAAAATAAGGGAAATTTCTGGAATTTTGCCCCAATATCAGTGGAATTTCTGAGTTTTGACCCAAAATAAGGAGAATTTGTTTCTTTTTGCCCCAACATATAGGGAATTTCTGCCTTTTTGCCCCACAATTAGGGGAATTTCTGCAATTTTGCTCCAAAATACTGGGAATTTCTGCCTTTTTGCCCGAAAATAAGAAGAATGCATACCTTTTTGCCATAAAAAAAGGAAATTTCTTCATTTTTGCTTCAAAATAAGAGGAATTTCTGCTTTTTTGCCTCTAAATAAGTGGAATTTCTATCTTTTTCACCCCAAAACAAAGGAAATTTCTGTCTTTTTGGCCCCAAAATAAGGAAAATTTCTGTTTTTTTTCCCTGAATTAAGTGAAATTTCTGCAATTTTGCACCAAAATAAGTGAAATTTCTGCAATTTTGCCCCAAAATAAGGGAAATTTCTGGAATTTTGCCCCAAAATAAGTGGAATTTCTAATTTAGCCCCAAAATAAAAAGAATATCTGTCTTTTTGCCCTAACATATCGGAAATTTCTGCCTTTTTGCCCCACAATTAGGGGAATTTCTGCAATTTTGCTCCAAAATACGGGGAATTTCTGCTTTTTAGCCTGAAAATAAGGGGAATGTATATCTTTTGCCACAAAAAAAAGAAATTTCTTCATTTTTACTCCAAAATAAAATGAATTTCTGCTTTTTTGCCGCTAAAAAAGTGGAATTTCTGTCTTTTTCCCCGAAAACAAAGGGAATTTCTGTCTTTTTTGCCCCAAAATAAGGAAAATTTCTGACTTATTACCCTGAAATAAGTGAAATTTCTGCAATTTTGCCTCAAAATAAGAAAAATTTCTGCCTTTTTCCCTCAAATAAGGGAAATTTCTACCTTTTTACCTCAAAATAAGAGGAATTTCTGTTTTTTTTCCCCAAAATATGGGAGATTTGTGCCTTTTTGCCCCAAAAAAAGAAAAATTTCTGCAATTTTGTACCAAAATAGAAATTTCTGCCTTTTTGCACCAAAATAGGAAAATTTCTGAATTTTTTTCTGAAATAAGTGAAATTTCTGCAATTTTGCCCCAAAATAAGTGAAATTTCTGCAATTTTGCCCCAAAATAAGGGAAATTTCTGTTTTTTACCCCCAAATAAGGGGAATTTCTGCCTTTTTACCTTAAAATAAGGGGAATTTTTGCATTTTTGCCACAAAATATTTGGAATTTCTGCAATTTTGCCCCAAAATAAGTGAAATTACTGCAATTTTGCCCCAAAATAAGTGAAATTTCTGCCTTTTTGCCCCAAAATAAGAAAAATTTCTGCAATTTTGTACCAAAATAAAAGATAATTCTGCCTTTTTGCACCAAAATAGGAAAATTTCTAAATTTTTTTCTGAAATAAGTTAAATTTCTGCAATTTTGCACCAAAATAAGTGAAATTTCTGCAATTTTGCCACAAAATAAGAGAAATTTCTGGAATTTTGACCAAAAAAGTGTGGAATTTCTGAGTTTTTGCCCCAAAATAAGTGAAATTTCTTTTTTTTGCCCCCAAATAAGGGGAATTTCTGCCTTTTTACCTCAAAATAAAGGGAATTTCTTCATTTTTGCCACAAAATATTTGGAATTTCTGCATTTTTGCATCAAAATTAGGATAATTTCTGCCTTTTTACCATGAAATAAGTGAAATTTCTGCAATTTTGCCCCAAAATAAGTGAAATTTCTGCAATTTTGCCCCAAAATAAGAAAAATTTCTGGAATTTTGCCCCAAAATAAATGGAATTTCTGAGTTTTGCCCCAAAAACTAAGAGAATTTCTGTCTTTTTGCCCCAACATATAGGGAATTTCTGCCATTTTGCCTTACAATTAGGGGAATTTCTGCAATTTTGCTCTAAAATACGGGTAATTTCTGCTTTTTAGCCCAAAAATAAGTGGAATGTATACCTTTTGCCACAAAAAAGGGAAATTTCTTCATTTTTACTCCAAAATAAAAGGAATTTCTGCTTTTTTGCCTCTAAAAAAGTGAAATATCTGTATTTTTCTCCCAAAACAAAGGGAATTTCTGTCTTTTTTGCCCCAAAATAGAGAAAATTTCTGACTTATTACCCTGAAATAAGTGAAATTTCTGCAATTTTGCCTCAAAATAAGGGAAATTTCTGCCTTTTTGCCCCCAAATAAGGGAAATTTCAGCATTTTTACCTCAAAATAAGATGAATTTCTGGATTTTTCCCCTAAATATGGGAGATTTCTGACTTTTTGCCCCAAAATAAGAAAAATTTCTGCAATTTTGTACCAAAATAAAAGAAATTTCTGCCTTTTTGCACCAAAATAGAAAAATTTCTGAATTTTTTTCTGAAATAAGTTAAATTTCTGCAATTTTGCCCCAAAATAAGTGAAATTTCTGCAATTTTACCCTAAAATAAGGGAAATTTCTGGAATTTTGCACCAAAATAAGTGGAATTTCTGAGTTTTGCCCCAAAATAAGAAGAATTTCTGTCTTTTTGCCCCAACATATAGGGAATTTCTGTCTTTTTGCCCCACAATTAGGGGAATTTCTGCAATTTTGCTCCAAAATACGGGGAATTTCTGCCTTTTTGCCCGAAAATAAGAAGAATGCATACCCTTTTGCCATAAAAAATAGAAATTTCTTCAGTTTTGCTCCTAAATAAGGGGAATTTCTGCTTTTTTGCCTCTAAATAAGTGGTATTTCTGTCTTTATGCCCCAAAACAAAGGAAATTTCTGTCTTTTTTGCCCCAAAATAAGGAAAATTTCTGACTTATTACCCTGAAATAAGTGAAATTTCTGCAATTTTGCCCCAAAATAAGTGAAATTTCTGCAATTTTGCCCCAAAATAAGTGAAATTTCTGCAATTTTGCCCCAAAATAAGAAAAATTTCTGGAATTTTGCCCCAAAATAAATGGAATTTCTGAGTTTTGCCCCAAAAACTAAGAGAATTTCTGTCTTTTTGCCCCAACATATAGGGAATTTCTGCCATTTTGCCTTACAATTAGGGGAATTTCTGCAATTTTGCTCTAAAATACGGGTAATTTCTGCTTTTTAGCCCAAAAATAAGTGGAATGTATACCTTTTGCCACAAAAAAGGGAAATTTCTTCATTTTTACTCCAAAATAAAAGGAATTTCTGCTTTTTTGCCTCTAAAAAAGTGAAATATCTGTATTTTTCTCCCAAAACAAAGGGAATTTCTGTCTTTTTTGCCCCAAAATAGAGAAAATTTCTGACTTATTACCCTGAAATAAGTGAAATTTCTGCAATTTTGCCTCAAAATAAGGGAAATTTCTGCCTTTTTGCCCCCAAATAAGGGAAATTTCAGCATTTTTACCTCAAAATAAGATGAATTTCTGGATTTTTCCCCTAAATATGGGAGATTTCTGACTTTTTGTCCCAAAATAAGAAAAATTTCTGCAATTTTGTACCAAAATAAAAGAAATTTCTGCCTTTTTGCACCAAAATAGAAAAATTTCTGAATTTTTTTGTGAAATAAGTTAAATTTCTGCAATTTTGCCCCAAAATAAGTGAAATTTCTGCAATTTTACCCTAAAATAAGGGAAATTTCTGGAATTTTGCACCAAAATAAGTGGAATTTCTGAGTTTTGCCCCAAAATAAGAAGAATTTCTGTCTTTTTGCCCCAACATATAGGGAATTTCTGTCTTTTTGCCCCACAATTAGGGGAATTTCTGCAATTTTGCTCCAAAATACGGGGAATTTCTGCCTTTTTGCCCGAAAATAAGAAGAATGCATACCCTTTTGCCATAAAAAATAGAAATTTCTTCAGTTTTGCTCCTAAATAAGGGGAATTTCTGCTTTTTTGCCTCTAAATAAGTGGTATTTCTGTCTTTATGCCCCAAAACAAAGGAAATTTCTGTCTTTTTTGCCCCAAAATAAGGAAAATTTCTGACTTATTACCCTGAAATAAGTGAAATTTCTGCAATTTTGCCCCAAAATAAGTGAAATTTCTGCAATTTTGCCCCAAAATACGGGAAATTTCTGGAATTTTGCCCCAATATCAGTGGAATTTCTGAATTTTGACCCAAAATAAGGAGAATTTGTTTCTTTTTGCCCCAACATATAGGGAATTTCTGCCTTTTTGCCCCACAATTAGGGGAATTTCTGCAATTTTGCTCCAAAATAAGAGGAATTTCTGCTTTTTTGCCTCTAAATAAGTGGAATTTCTGTCTTTTCCCCCCCAAAACAAAGGGAATTTCTGTCTTTTTGGCCCCAAAATAAGGAAAATTTCTGACTTATTACCCTGAAATAAGTGAAATTTCTGCAATTTTGCCCCAAAATAAGTGAAATTTCTGCAATTTTGCCCCAAAATAAGGGAAATTTCTGGAATTTTGCCCCAAAATAAGTAGAATTTCTGAGTTTTGCCCCAAAATAAGGAGTATTTCTGTCTTTTTGCCCTAACATATAGGGAATTTCTGCCTCTTTGCCCCACAATTAGGGGAATTTCTGCAATATTGCTCCAAAATACGGGGAATTTCTGCTTTTTAGCCCAAAAATAAGTGGAATGCATACCTTTTGCCACAAAAAAGGGAAATTTCTTCATTTTTACTCCAAAATAAAAGGAATTTCTGCTTTTTTGCCTCTAAAAAAGTGGAATTTCTGTCTTTTTCTCCCAAAACAAAGGTAATTTCTGTCTTTTTTGCCCCAAAATAAAGAAAATTTCTGACTTATTACCCTGAAATAAGTGAAATTTCTGCAATTTTGCCTCAAAATAAGGGAAATTTCTGCCTTTTTGCCCCCAAATAAGGAAATTTCAGCCTTATTACCTCAAAATAAGAGGAATTTCTGCATTTTTGCCTCAAAATATGGGGGATTTCTGCCTTTTTGCCCCAAAATAATAAAAATTTCTGCAATTTTGTACCAAAATAAAAGAAATTTCTGCCTTTTTGCACCAAAATAGAAAAATTTCTGAATTTTTTTCTTAAATAAGTTAAATTTCTGCACTTTTGCCCCAAAATAAGTGAAATTTCTGCAATTTTGCCCTAAAATAAGGGAAATTTCTGGAATTTTGCACCAAAATAAGTGGAATTTCTGAGTTTTGCCCCAAAATAAGGAGAATTTCTGTCTTTTTGCCCCAACATATAGGGAATTTCCCCCTTCTTGCCCCACAATTAGGGGAATTTCTGCAATTTTGCTCCAAAATACGGGGAATTTCTGCCTTTTTGCCCGAAAATAAGAAGAATGCATACGTTTTGCCATAAAAAATAGAAATTTCTTCAGTTTTGCTACAAAATAAGGGGAATTTCTGCTTTTTTGCCTCTAAATAAGTGGAATTTCTGTCTTTTTCCCCCAAAACAAAGGGAATTTCTGTCTTTTTTGCCCCAAAATAAGGAAAATTTCTGACTTATTACCATGAAATAAGTGAAATTTCTGCAATTTTGCCCCAAAATAAGGGAAATTTCTGCCTTTTTGCCCCCAAATAAGGGGAATTTCAGCCTTTTTACCTCAAAATAAAAGAAATTTCTGCATTTTTGCCCCAAAATATGGGAGATTTCTGCCTTTTTGCCCCAAAATAAGAAAAATTTCTGCAATTTTGTACCAAAATAAAAGAAATTTCCGCCTTATTGCACCAAAATAAGAAAATTTCTGCTTTTTTTCTGAAATAAGTGAAATTTCTGCAATTTTGCACAAAAATAAGTGAAATTTCTGCAATTTTGCCCCAAAATAAGGGAAATTTCTGGAATTTTGCCCCAATATCAGTAGAATTTCTGAGTTTTGACCCAAAATAAGGAGAATTTGTTTCTTTTTGCCCCAACATATAGGGAATTTCTCCCTTCTTGCCCCACAATTAGGGGAATTTCTGCAATTTTGCTCCAAAATAAGAGGAATTTCTGCTCTTTTGCCTCTAAATAAGTGGAATTTCTGTCTTTTCCCCCCCAAAACAAAGGGAATTTCTGTCTTTTTGGCCCCAAAATAAGGAAAATTTCTGACTTATTACCCTGAAATAAGTGAAATTTCTGCAATTTTGCCCCAAAATAAGTGAAATTTCTGAAATTTTGCCCCAAAATAAGTGAAATTTCTGCAAATTTGCCCCAAAATAAGGGAAATTTCTGGAATTTTGCCCCAAAATAAGTAGAATTTCTGAGTTTTGCCCCAAAATAAGGAGAATTTCTGTCTTTTTGCCCTAACATATAGGGAATTTCTGCCTCTTTGCCCCACAATTAGGGGAATTTCTGCAATATTGCTCCAAAATACGGGTAATTTCTGCTTTTTAGCCCAAAAATAAGTGGAATGCATTCCTTTTGCCACAAAAAAGGGAAATTTCTTCATTTTTACTCCAAAATAAAAGGAATTTCTGCTTTTTTGCCTCTAAAAAAGTGGAATTTCTGTCTTTTTCTCCCAAAACAAAGGGAATTTCTGTCATTTTTGCCCCAAAATAAAGAAAATTTCTGACTTATTACCCTGAAATAAGTAAAATTTCTGCAATTTTGCCCCAAAATAAGGGAAATTTCTGCCTTTTTGCCTCCAAATAAGGGAAATTTCAGCTTTTTTACCTCAAAATAAGGGGAATTTCGGCATTTTTGCCACAAAATAATAGGAAATTTTTCCTTTTTGCCCCAAAATAAGAAAAATTTCTGCCTTTTTTCCCTGAAAGTAGTGAAATTTCTGCAATTTTACCCCAAAATAAGTGAAATTTCTGCAATTTTGCTTTAAAATAAGAAAAATTTCTAGAATTTTGCCCCAAAATAAGTGGAATTTCTGAGTTTTGCCCCAAAATAAGGAGAATTTCTGTCTTTTTGCCCCAACATATAGGGAATTTCTGCCTTTTTGCCCTAAAATTAAGGGAATTTTTGCAATTTTGCTCGAAAATACGGGGAATTTCTGCCTTTTTGCCCGAAAATAAGAAGAATGCATACCTTTTTGCCATAAAAAAGGGAAATTTCTACATTTTTACTCCAAAATAAAAGTTATTTCTGCTTTTTTGCCTCTAAAAAAGTGGAATTTCTGTCTTTTCCCCCCAAACAAAGGGAATTTCTGTTTTTTTTGCCCCAAAATAACGAAAATTTCTGACTTATTACTCTGAAATAAGTGAAATTTCTGCAATTTTGCCCCAAAATAAGAGAAATTCTTCTTTTTTGCCCCCAAATAAGGGGAATTTCAGCCTTTTTACCTCAAAATAAAAAAAATTTCTGCATTTTTGCCCCAAAATATGAGAAATTTATGCCTTTTTGCCACAAAATAAGAAAAATTTCTGCAATTTTGTAACAAAATAAAAGAAATTTATGCCTTTATACACCAAAATAAGAAAATTCTGCTTTTTTTCTGAAATAAGTGAAATTTATGTAATTTTGCCTGAAAATAAGTGAAATTTCTGCAATTTTGCCCCAAAATAAGGGAAATTTCTGGAATTTTTCCCCAAAATAAGTGGAATTTCTGAGTTTTGCCCCAAAATAAGGAGAATTTCTGTCTTTTTGCCCCAACATATAGGGAATTTCCCCCTTCTTGCCCCACAATTAGGGGAATTTCTGCAATTTTGCTCCAAAATACGGGTAATTTCTGCCTTTTTGCCCGAAAATAAAGGGAATGTATACCTTTTGCCACAAAAAAGGGAAATTTCTTCATTTTTACTCCAAAATAAAAGGAATTTCTGCTTTTTTGCCTCTAAAAAAGTGGAATTACTGTCTTTTTCCCCCATAACATAGGGAATTTCTGTTATTTTTGCCCCAAAATAAGGAAAATTTCTGACTTATTACCCTGAAAAAAGTGAAATTTCTGCAATTTTGCCCCAAAATAAGTGAAATTTCTGCAATTTTGCCCTAAAATAAGGGAAATTTCTGCAATTTTGCCCCAAAATAAGTGGAATTTCTGAGTTTTTCCCCAAAATAAGGAGAATTTCTGTATTTTGCCCCAACATATACGGAATTTCTGCCTTTTTGCCCCACAATTAGGGGAATTTCTGCAATTTTGCTCTAAAATAGGGGGAATTTCTGCCTTTTTGCCCGAAAATAAGAAGAATGCATACCTTTTTGCCATAAAAAAGGGAAATTTCTTCAGTTTTGCTCCAAAATAAGGGGAATTTCTGCTTTTTTGCCTCTAAATAAGTGGAATTTCTGTCTTTATCCCCAAAAACAAAGGGAATTTCTGTCTTTTTTGCCCCAAAATAAGGAAAATTTCTGACTTATTACCCTGAAATAAGTGAAATTTCTGCAATTTTGCTCGAAAATAAGGGAAATTTCTGCCTTTTTCCCCCCAAATAAGGGGAATTTAAGCCTTGTTACCTCAAAATAAGAGGAATTGCTGCATTTTTGCCCCAAAATATGGGAGATTTCTGCCTTTTTCTTCCAAAATAAGAATAATTTATGCAATTTTGTACCAAAATAAAAGAAATTTCTGCCTTTTTGCACCAAAATAAGAAAATTTCTGCTTTTTTTCTGAAATAAGTGAAATTTCTGCAATTTTGCTACAAAATAAGTGAAAATTCTGCAATTTTGCCCCAAAATAAGGGAAATTTCTGGAATTTTGCCCTAAAATAAGTGGAATTTCTGAGTTTTGCCCCAAAATAAGGAGAATTTCTGTCTTTTTGCCTTAACATATAGGTAATTTCTGCCTTTTTGCCCCACAATTAGGGGAATTTCTGCAATTTTGCTCCAAAATACTGGGAATTTCTGCCTTTTTGCCCGAAAATAAGAAGAATGCATACCTTTTTGCCATAAAAAAAGGAAATTTCTTCATTTTTGCTCCAAAATAAGAGGAATTTCTGCTTTTTTGCCTCTAAATAAGTGGAATTTCTATCTTTTTCACCCCAAAACAAAGGAAATTTCTGTCTTTTTGGCCCCAAAATAAGGAAAATTTCTGCCTTTTTTCCCTGAAATAAGTGAAATTTCTGCAATTTTGCACCAAAATAAGTGAAATTTCTGCAATTTTGCCCCAAAATAAGGGAAATTTCTGGAATTTTGCCCCAAAATAAGTGGAATTTCTTAGTTTAGCCCCAAAATAAAAAGAATTTCTGTCTTTTTGCCCTAACATATCGGAAATTTCTGCCTTTTTGCCCCACAATTAGGGGAATTTCTGCAATTTTGCTCCAAAATACGGGGAATTTCTGCCTTTTTGCCCGAAAATAAGAAGAATGCATACCCTTTTGCCATAAGAAATACAAATTTCTTCAGTTTTGCTCCTAAATAAGGGGAATTTCTGCTTTTTTGCCTCTAAATAAGTGGTATTTCTGTCTTTATGCCCCAAAACAAAGGAAATTTCTGTCTTTTTTGCCCCAAAATAAGGAAAATTTCTGACTTATTACCCTGAAATAAGTGAAATTTCTGCAATTTTGCCCCAAAATAAGTGAAATTTCTGCAATTTTGCCCCAAAATACGGGAAATTTCTGGAATTTTGCCCCAATATCAGTGGAATTTCTGAATTTTGACCCAAAATAAGGAGAATTTGTTTCTTTTTGCCCCAACATATAGGGAATTTCTGCCTTTTTGCCCCACAATTAGGGGAATTTCTGCAATTTTGCTCCAAAATAAGAGGAATTTCTGCTTTTTTGCCTCTAAATAAGTGGAATTTCTGTCTTTTCCCCCCCAAAACAAAGGGAATTTCTGTCTTTTTGGCCCCAAAATAAGGAAAATTTCTGACTTATTACCCTGAAATAAGTGAAATTTCTGCAATTTTGCCCCAAAATAAGTGAAATTTCTGCAATTTTGCCCCAAAATAAGGGAAATTTCTGGAATTTTGCCCCAAAATAAGTAGAATTTCTGAGTTTTGCCCCAAAATAAGGAGAATTTCTGTCTTTTTGCCCTAACATATAGGGAATTTCTGCCTCTTTGCCCCACAATTAGGGGAATTTCTGCAATATTGCTCCAAAATAAGGGGAATTTCAGCCTTTTTACCTCAAAATAAGAGAAATTTCTGCATTTTTGCCCCAAAATATGGGAGATTTCTGCCTTTTTGCCCCAAAATAAGAAAAATTTCTGCAATTTTGTACCAAAATAAAAGAAATTTCCGCCTTTTTGCACCAAAATAAGAAAATTCCTGCTTTTTTTTCTGAAATAAGTGAAATTTCTGCAATTTTGCCCCAAAATAAGTGAAATTTCTGCAATTTTGCCCCAAAATACGGGAAATTTCTGGAATTTTGCCCCAATATCAGTGGAATTTCTGAGTTTTGACCCAAAATAAGGAGAATTTGTTTCTTTTTGCCCCAACATATAGGGAATTTCTGCCTTTTTGCCCCACAATTAGGGGAATTTCTGCAATTTTGCTCCAAAATAAGAGGAATTTCTGCTTTTTTGCCTCTAAATAAGTGGAATTTCTGTCTTTTCCCCCCCAAAACAAAGGGAATTTCTGTCTTTTTGGCCCCAAAATAAGTGAAATTTCTGCAATTTTGCCCCAAAATAAGGGAAATTTCTGGAAGTTTGCCCCAAAATAAGTGGAAATTCTGAGTTTTGTCGCAAAATAAGGAGAATTTTTGTCTTTTTGCCCCAACATATAGGGAATTTCTGCCTTTTTGCCCCACAATTTGGGGATTTTCTGCAATTGTGCTCCAAAATACGGGGAATTTCTGCCTTTTTGCCCAAAAATAAGGGGAATGTATACCTTTTGCCACAAAAAAGGGAAATTTCTTCATTTTTGCCGCAAATTAAGAGGCATTTCTGCCTTCTTACCTCAAAATAACTGAAATTTCTGCCTTTTTACCCAAAAATAAACGGAATTTCTCTCTTTTTGTTCCAAAATAAAAGGAATTTTTGAATATTTCCCTGAAATAGGTGAAATTTCTGCAATTTTGCCCCAAAATAAGGGAAATTTCTGCCTTTTTGCCACAAAAGAAAGGGAATTTCTGTCTTTTTGCCTCAAAATAAGGGGAATTTCAGCATTTTACCTCATAATAAGGGTTTCTCTGCCTTTTTGCCCAAAAATATGGGGAATTTCTGCATTTTCTCCAAAATAAAGAAAATTTCTGCAATTTTGTACCAAAATAAAAGAAATTTCTGCCTTTTTCCCCAAAATAAGAGAAATTTCTGTGCTTTTTCTCTGAAATAAGTGAAATTTCTGCAATTTTGCCCCAAAATAAGGGGAATTTCTGACTTCTTGTACTGAAATAAGGAGAATTTCTGTCTTTTTGTTCCAAAATAATGTGAATTTCTGCATTTTCCCTCAAAATTAGGGGAATATGTGCAATTTTGCTTCAAAATACGGGGAAATCTGCCTTATTGCACAAAAATAAAAGGAATTTCTGCATTTTTGCACCAATATAAGGGGAATTTCTGAAATTTAGCTTTAAAATATGGGGAATTTCTGCATTACTGCCCGAAATAAAGTGGAATTTCTGCCTTTTTGCCCTGAAATATTTGAAATTTCTGCAATTTTACCCCAAAATAAGGGGAATTTCTGTTTTTGGCCCCAAAATTAGGGGAATTTCTGCTTTTTGCCCCAAAATAAGGCAAATTTCTGACTTTTTGCCCTGAAATAATTGAAATTTCTGCAATTTTGCCCCAAAATAATAGGAATTTCTGCCTTTTTGCCGAAAATAAGGGGAATTTCATCATTTTACCTCTAAATAAGGGGAATTTCTGCATTTTTGCCACAAAATATAGGGAATTTCTGCCCTATTGCCCTTAAATAAGGAAAATTTCTGCTTTTCTGCCCCAATTAACGGGAATTTCTGCCTTTTTGCTACAAAGTAAAGAGAATTTCTGCCTTTTTGCCCCAAAATAACGGGAATTTCAGCCTTTTTACCTCAAAATAAGAAGAATTTCTGCCTTTTTCCCCAAAATATGGGTAATTTTTGCCTTTTTGTTCCAAAATAAGGAAAATTTCTACAATTTTGTATCAAAATAAAAGAAATTTCTGCTTTTTGCCCCAAAATAAAAGGAATTTCTGACTTTTTGCCCTGAAATAAATGAAATTCCTGCAATTATGCCTGAAAATAAGGGAAATTTGTGCCTTTTTGTTCCCAAATGAGGGGAATTTCTGCCTTTTTGCCCCAAAATATGGGGAATTTCAGGATTTTACCTCAACATAAGGGGAATTTCAGCCTTTTTGCACCAAAATATGGAGAATTTCTGACTCTTTGCCCCAAAATAATAAAAATTTCTGCAATTTTGTACCAAAATAAAAAAAATTTCTGCCTTTTTTCCCCGCAAAAAAAATTTCCGCCTTTTTTCCCTGAAATAAGTGAAATTTCTGCAATTTTGCCTCAAAATAAGGGAAATTTCTGCAATATTGCCCCAATGTAAAGGAAATTTCTGCAATTTTGCCCCAAAATAAGGGGAATTTCTGACTGTTTGCTCCCGAAAAAGGAGATTTTGTGTCTTTTTGCCCCAAAATAGGGAGAATTTCTGCCTTTTTGCCCGAAAATTATGAGTATTTCTGCAATTTTGCTTCAAAATACGAGGAATTTCTGCCTTTTAGCCCCAAAATAAAAAGAATTTCTGCATTTTACCTCAAAATAAGAATAATTTCTGCCTTTTGCCTCAAAATAAGGGGAATTTTCTGCCTTTTTGTTTCAAAATACGAAAAATTTCTTCAATTTTGTACCATAATAAAAGAAATTTCTGCTTTTTGCCCCAAAATAAAAGGAATTTCTGACTTTTTGCCCTGAAATAAATGAAATTCCTGCAATTATGCCCGAAAATAAGGGAAATATGTGCCTTTTTGCCCCCAAATGAGGGGAATTTCTGCCTTTTTGCCCCAAAATATGTGGAATTTTAGGATTTTACCTCAAAATAAGGGGAATTTCAGCCTTTTTGCCACAAAATAAGAAATATTTCTGCAAGTCTGTAACAAAATAAAAGAAATTTCTATAATTTTGCCCCAAAATAAGGGAAATTTCTGATTTTTGCACCAAAATAAGGAGAATTTCTCTATTTTTGCCCCAAAATAAAGGGAATTTCTGCCTTTTTGCCCCAAAATTAGGGGAGTTTCTGCAATTTTGCTTCAAAATACGAAGAATTTCTGCCTTTTTACCCAAAATTAAGTGGATTTTCTGCCTTTTTGCCCCCAAATAAGGGAAATTTCTGCAATTTTATCCCAAAAGAAGGGAAATTTCTGCCTTATTGCCCCCAAATAAGGGGAATTTCTGCCATTTTGCCCTGAAATATGTGAAATTTCTGATATTTTAACCCAAAATAAGGTGAATTTCTGCCTTTTTGCCCCAAAATAATTGGAATTTCTGCCTTTTTGCCCCAAAATAAGAAAAATTTTTGCATTTTTTCTCTGAAATAAGTGAAATTTCTGCAATTTTGTCCTAAAATAAGGGAAATTTCTGCAATTTTTCCCCATAATAAGGGAAATTTCTGCAATTTTGCCTCAAAAGAAGGGGAATTTCTGTTTTTGCCCCCAAATAAGGGAAATTTCTGCAATTTTGCCCTAAAATAAGGGGATTTTCTGCTTTTTTTGCCGAAAATAAGGGGAATTTCTGACATTTTGCCGTAAAATAAGTGAAATTTCTGCAGTTTTAACCCAAAATAAGGGGAATTTCTGCCTTTTTGCCCAAAAATTAGAGGAATTTCTGCAATTTTGCTCCAAAATACGGGTAATTTCTGCCTTTTTGCCTGAAAATAAAGGGAATGTATACCTTTTTGCCATAAAAAAAGCAAATTTCTTCATTTTTGCCCCAAAATAAGGGGATTTTCCACCTTTTTGACTCAAAATAAGTGCAATTTCTGCCTTTTCCCCAAAATAAACGAAATTTCTGCCTTTTTGCCCCAAAATAAGGGGAATTTCAGCCTTTTTACCTAAAAATAAGGGGAATTTCTGCCTTTTTGCCCCAAAATATGGGGAATTTCTGACTTTTTGCCCCAAAATAAGAAAAATTTCTGCAATTTTGTACCAAAATAAAAGAAATTTCTGCCTTTTTGCCCCCCAAAAAAAATTTCCGCCTTTTTTCCCTGAAATAAGTGAAATTTCTGCAATTTTGCCCCAAAATAAGGGAAATTTCTGCAATTTTGCCCCAAAATAAGGGAAATTTCTGCAATTTTGCCCCAAAATAAGGGAAATTTCTGCAATTTTGCCCCAATGTAAAGGAAATTTCTGCAATTTTGCCCCAAAATAAGGGGAATTTCTGACTGTTTGCTCCCGATAAAGGAGATTTTCTGTATTTTTGCCCCAAAATAAGGGGAATTTCTGCCTTTTTGCCTGAAAATTATGAGAATTTCTGCAATTTTGCTTCAAAATACGGGGAATTTCTGCCTTTTAGCCCCAAAATAAAAAGAATTTCTGCATTTTACCTCAAAATAAGAATAATTTCTGCTTTTTGCCTCAAAATAAGGGGAATTTGTTGCCTTTTTGTTTCATAATAAGAAAAATTTCTTCAATTTTGTACCATAATAAAAGAAATTTCTGCTCTTTGCCCCAAAATAAAAGGAATTTCTGACTTTTTGCCCTGAAATAAATGAAATTTCTTCAATTTTGCCCGAAAATAAGGGAAATTTGTGCCTCTTTGCCCCAAAATAAGAAGAAGTTTTGCCTTTTGCCCCAAAATATGGGGAATTTCAGCATTTTACCTCAAAATAAGAATTTCAGCCTTTTTGCCCCAAAATAAGGGGAATTTCTTCCTTTTTGCCCCAAAATAAAGGATATTTCAGCCTTTTTACCTGAAAATAAGTGAAATTTCTGCTATTTTGCCCCAAATAAGGGAAATTTCTGCAATTTTGCCCCAAAATAAGGTAAATTCCTGCAATTTAGCCCCAAAATAAGTGGAATTTCTGAGTTTTGCCCCAAAATAAGGAGAATTTCTGTCTTTTTGCCCCAACATATAGGGAATTTCTGCCTTTTTGCCCAACAATTAGGGGAATTTCTTCATTTTTGCTCCAAAATAAGTGGAATTTCTGCCTTTTTGCCTTCAAAGAAGTGGAATTTCTGTATTTTCCCCCCAAAACAAAGGGAATTTCTGTCTTTTTTGCCCCAAAATAAGGAAAATTTCTGACTTATTACCCTGAAATAAGTGAAATGTCTGCAATTTTGCCCCAAAATAAGAAAAATTTCTGCCTTTTTGCCCCCAAATAAGGGGAATTTAAGCCTTTTTACCTCAAAATAAGGGGAATTTCTGCATTTTTGCCACAAAATATTAGGAAATTCTGCCTTTTTGCCCCAAAATAAGAAAAATTTCTGCCATTTTTACCTGAAATAAGTGAAATTTCTCCAATTTTGCCCCAAAATAAGGGAAATTTCTGCAATTTTGCCCCAAAATAAGGGAAATTTCTGGAATTTTGCCCCAAAATAAGTGGAATTTCTGAGTTTTGCCCCAAAATAAAGAGAATTTCTGCCTTTTTGCCCCACAATTAGGGGAATTTCTGCAATTTTGCTCCAAAATACGGGGAATTTCTGCCTTTTTGCTGAAAATAAGGGGAATGCATACCTTTTTGCCATAAAAAAGGGAAATTTCTTCATTTTTGCCCCAAATGAAGGGAAATTTCTGCCTTTTTGCCCTGAAATATGTGAAATTTCTGCAATTTTAGCCCAAAATAAGGTGAATTCCTGCCTTTTTGCCATCAAAATAATGGGAATTTCTGCCTTTTTGCCCCACAATTAGGGGATTTTCTGCAATTGTGCTCCAAAATACGGGGAATTTCTGATTTTTTGCCCGAAAATAAGGGGAATATATACCTTTTGCCACAAAAAAGGGAAATTTCTTCATTTTTGCCGCAAAATAAGAGGAATTTCTGCCTTCTTACCTCAAAATAAGTGAAATTTCTGCCTTTTTACCCAAAAGTAAATGGAATTTCTGTCTTTTTGCCCCAAAATAAAAGCAATTTTTGAATTTTGCACTGAAATAAGTGAAATTTCTGCAATTTTGCCCCAAAATAAGGGAAATTTCTGGAATTTTGCCCCAAAATAAATGGAATTTCTGAGTTTTGCCCGAAAATAAGGAGAATTTCTGTCTTTTTGTCCCAACATATCGGGAATTTCTGCCTTTTTGCCCCACAATTAGGGGAATTTCTGCAATTTTGCTCCAAAATACGGGGAATTTCTGCCTTTTTGCCCGAAATTAAGGGGATTTTCTGCCTTTTTGCCCCCAAACAAGGGAAATTTCTGCAATTTTAACCCAAAATATGAAGAATTTCTGCCTTTTTACCCCCAAATAAGGGGAATTTCTGCCTTTTTGCCCTGAAATATGTGAAATGTTTGAAATTTTACCCCAAAAGAAGGTGAATTTCTGTCTTTGTGCCCCAAAATAATGGAAATTTCTGCATTTTGCCCTAAAATAAAAAAAAAAAATTTTGTTTTTTTCTCTGAAATAAATGAAATTTCTGCAATTTTGCCTTACAATAAAAGAAATTTCTGCAATTTTTCCCCATAATAAAGGAAATTTCTGCAAGTTTTTCTAAAATAAGGGGAATTTCTGATTTTTGCCACAAAATAAGGGGAATTTCTGCCTTTTTGCCTTAAAATAAAGAAAATTACTGCATGTTTTACCCCAAAATTAGGTGAATTTCTGCAATTTTGCTCCAAAATACGGGAATTTTCTCCCTTTTCGCCGAAAATGAAGTGAATTTCTGCCATTTTGCCGCGAAATAAGTGAAATTTCTGCAGTTTTACCCCAAAATAAGGGGAAGTTCTGCGTTTTTGCCCCAAAATTAGAGGAATTTCTGCAATTTTGCTCCAAAATACAGGGAATTTCTGCCTTTTTGCCCGAAAATAAGAAGAATGCATACCTTTTGCCATAAAAAAGGGAAATTTCTTCATTTTTACTCCAAAATAAGGGGATTTTCCGCCTTTTTGACTCAAAATAAGTGCAATTTCTGACTTTTCCCCAAAAATAAACGGAATTTCTGACTTTTTGCCCTGAAATAAGTTAAATTTCTAAAATTTTTCCCCAAAAATAAGGGAAATATCTGCTTTTTGCCCCAAAATACGGGGAATTTCTGCCTTTTTGCCTCCAAAAAAGGGGAATTTTAGCCTTTTTACCTCAAAACAAGGGGAATTTCTTCATTTTTACCCCAAAATAATTGGATTTTCTGCCTTTTTGACTCAAAATAAGTGAAATTTCTGCAATTTTTGCCCAAAATAAGGGAAATGTCTGCTTTTTGCCACAAAATAAGGGGAATTTCAGCATTTTTACCTCAAAATAAGGGAAATTTCTGCATTTTTGCCCCAAAATATGGGAAATTTCTGCCTTTTTGCCAAAAATAAAAAAAATTTCTGCAATTTTGTACCAAAATAAAAGAAATTTCTGTCTTTTTTTCCCTGAAATAAGTGAAATTTCTGCAATTTTGCCCCAAAATAAGTGAAATTTCTGCAATTTTGCCCCAAAATAAGGGAAATTTTTGGAATTTTGCCCCAAAATAAGTGGAATTTCTGAGTTTTGCCCCAAAAAAAGTAGAAATTCTGTCTTTTTGCCCCAACACAGAGGGAATTTCTGCCTTTTTGCCCCACAATTAGGGGAATTTCTGCAATTTTGCTCAAAAATACGGGGAATTTCTGTCTTTTTGCCCGAAAATAAGAAGAATGCATACCTTTTTGCCATAAAAAAGGGAAATTTCTTCATTTTTGCTCCAAAATAAGGGGAATTTCTGCTTTTTTGCCTCTAAATAAGTGGAATTTCTGTCTTTTTCCCCCAAAACATAGAGAATTTGTGTCTTTTTTGCCCCAAAATAAGGAAAATTTCTGACTTATTACCCTGAAATAAATGAAATATCTGCAATTTTGCCCCAAAATAAGGGAAATTTCTGCTTTTTGCAACCAAATAAGGGGAATTTTAGACTTTTTACCTCAAAATAAGGGGATTTTCTGCATTTTTGCCCCAAAATATGAGAAATTTCTGCCTTTTTGCCCCAAATTAAGAAAATTTCTGCTTTTTTTCTGAAATAAGTGAAATTTCTGCAATTTTGCGTCAAAATAAGTGAAATTTCTGAGTTTTGCTCTAAAATAAGGAGAATTTCTGTCTTTTTGCCCTAACATCTAGGGAATTTCTGCCTTTTTGTCCCACAATTAGGGGAATTTCTGCAATTTTGCTCTAAAATACGGGGAATTTATGCTTTTTAGCCTGAAAATAAGAAGAATGCATACCTTTTGCCACAAAAAAAGGAAATTTCTTCATTTTTGCTCCAAAATAAGGGGAATTTCTGCTTTTTTGCTTCTAAATAAGTGGAATTTCTGACTTTTTCCCCCAAAACAAAAGGAATTTCTGTCTTTTTTGCCCCAAATAAGGAAAATTTCTGACTTATTACCCTGAAATAAGTGAAATTTCTTCATTTTTGCTCCAAAATAAGGGAAATTTCTGCTTTTTGCCCCCAAATAAGGGGAATTTCTGCCTTTTTACCTCAAAATAAGGGGAATTTTTGCAATTTTACCACAAAATATTTGGAATCTCTGCATTTTTTCCCCAAAATGAGGAAAATTTCTGCCTTTTTACCATGAAATAAGTGAAATTTCTGCAATTTTGCCCCAAAATAAGTGAAATTTCGGCAATTTTGCCACAAAATAAGAGAAATTTCTGGAATTTTGCCCCAAAATAAGTGGAATTTCTGAGTTTTGCCCCAAAATAAGGAGAATTTCTGTCTTTTTGCCCTAACATATAGGGAATTTCTGCATTTTGCCCCACAATTAGGGGAATTTCTGCAATTTTGCTCCAAAATACGGGTAATTTCAGCTTTTTAGCCCAAAAATAACTGGAATGTATACATTTTGCCACAAAAAAGGGAAATTTCTTCATTTTTACTTCAAAATAAAAGGAATTTCTGCTTTTTTGCCTCTAAAAAAGTGGAATTTCTGTCCTTTTCCCCCAAAACAAAGGGAATTTCTGTGTTTTTTACCCCAAAATAAGGAAAATTTCTGACTTATTACCCTGAAATAAGTGAAATTTATGCAATTTTGCCTCAAAATAAGTGAAATTTCTGCAATTTTGGCCCAAAATAAGGGAAAGTTTTGGAATTTTGCCCCAAAGTAAGTGGAATTTCTGAGTTTTGCCCCAAAATAAGGAGATTTTCTGTTTTTTTGCTCCAACATATAGGGAATTTCTGCCTTTTTGCCCCACAATTAGGGGAATTTCTGCAATTTTGCTCCAAAATATGGGGAATTTCTGCTTTTTAGCCTGAAAATAAGGGGAATGTATACTTTTTGCCACAAAAAAAAAATTTCTTCATTTTTACTCCAAAATAAAATGAATTTTTGCTTTTTTGCCGCTAAAAAAGTGGAATTTCTGCCTTTTTCCCTCAAAACAAAAAGAATTTCTGTCTTTTTTGCCCCAAAATAAAGAAAATTTCTGACTTATTACACTGAAATAAGTGAAATTTCTGCAATTTTGCCTCAAAATAAGGGAAATTTCTGCCTTTTTGCCCCCAAATAATGGGAATTTCAGCCTTTTTACCTCAAAATAAGAGAAATTTCTTCATTTTTGCCCCAAAATATGGGAGATTTCTGCCTTTTTGCCCCAAAATAAGAAAAATTTCTGCAATTTTGTAACAAAATAAAAGAAATTTCCGCCTTTTTGCACCAAAATAAGAAAATTTCTGCTTTTTTTCTGAAATAAGTGAAATTTCTGCAATTTTGCCCCAAAATAAGTGAAATTTCTGCAATTTTGCCCCAAAATAAGGGAAATTTCTGGAATTTTGCCCCAATATCAGTGGAATTTCTGAGTTTTGACCCAAAATAAGGAGAATTTGTTTCTTTTTGCCCCAACATATAGGGAATTTCTGCCTTTTTGCCCCACAATTAGGGGAATTTCTGCAATTTTGCTCCAAAATACTGGGAATTTCTGCCTTTTTGCCCGAAAATAAGAAGAATGCATACATTTTTGCCATAAAAAAGGAAATTTCTTCATTTTTGCTCCAAAATAAGAGGAATTTCTGCTTTTTTGCCTCTAAATAAGTGGAATTTCTATCTTTTTCACCCCAAAACAAAGGAAATTTCTGTCTTTTTGGCCCCAAAATAAGTTAAATTTCTGCCTTTTTTCCCTGAAATAAGTGAAATTTCTGCAATTTTGCACCAAAATAAGTGAAATTTCTGCAATTTTGCCCCAATATAAGGGAAATTTCTGGAATTTTGCCCCAAAATAAGTGGAATTTCTTAGTTTAGCCCCAAAATAAAAAGAATTTCTGTCTTTTTGCCCTAACATATCGGAAATTTCTGCCTTTTTGCCCCACAATTAGGGGAATTTCTGCAATTTTGCTCCAAAATACGGGGAATTTCTGCTTTTTAGCCTGAAAATAAGTGGAATGTATATCTTTTGCCACAAAAAAAAGAAATTTCTTCATTTTTACTCCAAAATAAAATGAATTTCTGCTTTTTTGCCGCTAAAAAAGTGGAATTTCTGTCTTTTTCCCCCAAAACAAAGGGAATTTCTGTCTTTTTTGCCCCAAAATAAGGAAAATTTCTGACTTATTACCCTGAAATAAGTGAAATTTCTGCAATTTTGCCCCAAAATAAGGGAAATTTCTGCCTTTTTGCCCCCAAATAAGGGGAATTTCAGCCTTTTTACCTCAAAATAAGAGAAATTTCTGCATTTTTGCCCCAAAATATGGGAGATTTCTGCCTTTTTGCCCCAAAATAAGAAAAATTTCTGCAATTGTGTACCAAAATAAAAGAAATTTCTGCCTTTTTGCACCAAAATAAGAAAATTTCTGCTTTTTTTTCTGAAATAAGTGAAATTTCTGCAATTTTGCCCAAAAATAAGTGAAATTTCTGCAATTTTGCCCCAAAATAAGGGAAATTTCTGGAATTTTGCCCCAATATCAGTAGAATTTCTGAGTTTTGACCCAAAATAAGGAGAATTTGTTTCTTTTTGCCCCAACATATAGGGAATTTCTGCCTTCTTGCCCCACAATTAGGGGAATTTCTGCAATTTTGCTCCAAAATAAGAGGAATTTCTGCTTTTTTGCCTCTAAATAAGTGGAATTTCTGTCTTTTCCCCCCCAAAACAAAGGGAATTTCTGTCTTTTTGGCCCCAAAATAAGGAAAATTTCTGACTTATTACCCTGAAATAAGTGAAATTTCTGCAATTTTGCCCCAAAATAAGTGAAATTTCTGCAATTTTGCCCCAAAATAAGGTAAATTTCTGGAATTTTGCCCCAAAATAAGTAGAATTTCTGAGTTTTGCCCCAAAATAAGGAGAATTTCTGTCTTTTTGCCCTAACATATAGGGAATTTCTGCCTCTTTGCCCCACAATTAGGGGAATTTCTGCAATATTGCTCCAAAATACGGGTAATTTCTGCTTTTTAGCCCAAAAATAAGTGGAATGCATACCTTTTGCCACAAAAAAGGGAAATTTCTTCATTTTTACTCCAAAATAAAAGGAATTTCTGCTTTTTTGCCTCTAATAAAGTGGAATTTCTGTCTTTTTCTCCCAAAACAAAGGGAATTACTGTCTTTTTTGCCCCAAAATAAAGAAAATTTCTGACTTATTACCCTGAAATAAGTGAAATTTCTGCAATTTTGCCCCAAAATAAGGGAAATTTCTTCCTTTTTGCCCCCAAATAAGGGAAATTTCAGCTTTTTTACCTCAAAATAAGGGGAATTTCGGCATTTTTGCCACAAAATATTAGGAAATTTTTCCTTTTTGCCCCAAAATAAGAAAAATTTCTGCATTTTTTCCCTGAAATAAGTGAAATTTCTGCAATTTTACCCCAAAATAAGTGAAATTTCTGCAATTTTGCTTTAAAATAAGAAAAATTTCTAGAATTTTGCCCCAAAATAAGTGGAATTTCTGAGTTTTGCCCCAAAATAAGGAGAATTTCTGTCTTTTTGCCCCAACATATAGGGAATTTCTGCCTTTTTGCCTTAAAATTAGGGGAATTTTTGCAATTTTGCTCGAAAATACGGGGAATTTCTGCCTTTTTGCCCGAAAATAAGAAGAATGCATACCTTTTTGCCATAAAAAAGGGAAATTTCTACATTTTTACTCCAAAATAAAAGTTATTTCTGCTTTTTTGCCTCTAAAAAAGTGGAATTTCTGTCTTTTCCCCCCAAACAAAGGGAATTTCTGGTTTTTTTGCCCCAAAATAACGAAAATTTCTGACTTATTACTCTGAAATAAGTGAAATTTCTGCAATTTTGCCCCAAAATAAGAGAAATTCTTCTTTTTTGCCCCCAAATAAGGGGAATTTCAGCCTTTTTACCTCAAAATAAAAAAAATTTCTGCATTTTTGCCCCAAAATATGAGAAATTTATGCCTTTTTGCCCCAAAATAAGAAAAATTTCTGCAATTTTGTAACAAAATAAAAGAAATTTATGCCTTTATACACCAAAATAAGAAAATTCTGCTTTTTTTCTGAAATAAGTGAAATTTATGTAATTTTGCCTGAAAATAAGTGAAATTTCTGCAATTTTGCCCCAAAATAAGGGAAATTTCTGGAATTTTTCCCCAAAATAAGTGGAATTTCTGAGTTTTGCCCCAAAATAAAGAGAATTTCTGTCTTTTTGCCCCAACATATAGGGAATTTCCCCCTTCTTGCCCCACAATTAGGGGAATTTCTGCAATTTTGCTCCAAAATACGGGGAATTTCTGCCTTTTTGCCCGAAAATAAAGGGAATGTATACCTTTTGCCACAAAAAAAAGAAATTTCTTCATTTTTACTCCAAAATAAAAGGAATTTCTGCTTTTTTGCCTGTAAAAAAGTGGAATTACTGTCTTTTTCCCCCAGAACATAGGGAATTTCTGTCTTTTTTGCCCCAAAATAAGGAAAATTTCTGACTTATTACCCTGAAAAAAGTGAAATTTCTGCAATTTTGCCCCAAAATAAGTGAAATTTCTGCAATTTTGCCCTAAAATAAGGGAAATTTCTGCAATTTTGCCCCAAAATAAGTGGAATTTCTGAGTTTTTCCCCAAAATAAGGAGAATTTCTGTATTTTGCCCCAACATATAGGGAATTTCTGCCTTTTTGCCCCACAATTAGGGGAATTTCTGCAATTTTGCTCTAAAATAGGGGGAATTTCTGCCTTTTTGCCCGAAAATAAGAAGAATGCATACCTTTTTGCCATAAAAAAGGGAAATTTCCTCAGTTTTGCTCCAAAATAAGGGGAATTTCTGCTTTTTTGCCTCTAAATAAGTGGAATTTCTGTCTTTATCCCCAAAAACAAAGGGAATTTCTGTCTTTTTTGCCCCAAAATAAGGAAAATTTCTGACTTATTACCCTGAAATAAGTGAAATTTCTGCAATTTTGCTCGAAAATAAGGGAAATTTCTGCCTTTTTCCCCCCAAATAAGGGGAATTTAAGCCTTGTTACCTCAAAATAAGAGGAATTGCTGCATTTTTGCCCCAAAATATGGGAGATTTCTGCCTTTTTCTTCCAAAATAAGAATAATTTATGCAATTTTGTACCAAAATAAAAGAAATTTCTGCCTTTTTGCACCAAATAAGAAAATTTCTGCTTTTTTTCTGAAATAAGTGAAATTTCTGCAATTTTGCTCCAAAATAAGTGAAATTTCTGCAATTTTGCCCCAAAATAAGGGAAATTTCTGGAATTTTGCCCTAAAATAAGTGGAATTTCTGAGTTTTGCCCCAAAATAAGGAGAATTTCTGTCTTTTTGCCCTAACATATAGGGAATTTCTGCCTTTTTGCCCCACAATTAGGGGAATTTCTGCAATTTTGCTCCAAAATACTGGGAATTTCTGCCTTTTTGCCCGAAAATAAGAAGAATGCATACCTTTTTGCCATAAAAAAAGGAAATTTCTTCATTTTTGCTCCAAAATAAGAGGAATTTCTGCTTTTTTGCCACTAAATAAGTGGAATTTCTATCTTTTTCACCCCAAAACAAAGGAAATTTCTGTCTTTTTGGCCCCAAAATAAGGAAAATTTCTGCCTTTTTTCCCTGAAATAAGTGAAATTTCTGCAATTTTGCACCAAAATAAGTGAAATTTCTGCAATTTTGCCCCAAAATAAGGGAAATTTCTGGAATTTTGCCCCAAAATAAGTGGAATTTCTTAGTTTAGCCCCAAAATAAAAAGAATTTCTGTCTTTTTGCCCTAACATATCGGAAATTTCTGCCTTTTTGCCCCACAATTAGGGGAATTTCTGCAATTTTGCTCCAAAATACGGGGAATTTCTGCCTTTTTGCCCGAAAATAAGAAGAATGCATACCCTTTTGCCATAAAAAATAGAAATTTCTTCAGTTTTGCTCCTAAATAAGGGGAATTTCTGCTTTTTTGCCTCTAAATAAGTGGTATTTCTGTCTTTATCCCCCAAAACAAAGGAAATTTCTGTCTTTTTTGCCCCAAAATAAGGAAAATTTCTGACTTATTAACCTGAAATAAGTGAAATTTCTGCAATTTTGCCCAAAAATAAGTGAAATTTCTGCAATTTTGCCCCAAAATACGGGAAATTTCTGGAATTTTGCCCCAATATCAGTGGAATTTCTGAATTTTGACCCAAAATAAGGAGAATTTGTTTCTTTTTGCCCCAACATATAGGGAATTTCTGCCTTTATGCCCCACAATTAGGGGAATTTCTGCAATTTTGCTTCAAAATAAGAGGAATTTCTGCTTTTTTGCCTCTAAATAAGTGGAATTTCTGTCTTTTCCCCCCCAAAACATAGGGAATTTCTGTCTTTTTGGCCCCAAAATAAGGAAAATTTCTGACTTATTACCCTGAAATAAGTGAAATTTCTGCAATTTTGCCCTAAAATAAGTGAAATTTCTGCAATTTTGCCCCAAAATAAGGGAAATTTCTGGAATTTTGCCCCAAAATAAGTAGAATTTCTGAGTTTTGCCCCAAAATAAGGAGAATTTCTGTCTTTTTGCCCTAACATATAGGGAATTTCTGCCTCTTTGCCCCACAATTAGGGGAATTTCTGCAATATTGCTCCAAAATAGGGGAATTTCAGCCTTTTTACCCCAAAATAAGAGAAATTTCTGCATTTTTGCCCCAAAATATGGGAGCTTTCTGCCTTTTTGCCCCAAAATAAGAAAAATTTCTGCAATTTTGTACCAAAATAAAAGAAATTTCCGCCTTTTTGCACCAAAATAAGAAAATTCCTGCTTTTTTTTCTGAAATAAGTGAAATTTCTGCAATTTTGCCCCAAAATAAGTGAAATTTCTGCAATTTTGCCCCAAAATACGAGAAATTTCTGGAATTTTGCCTCAATATCAGTGGAATTTCTGAGTTTTGACCCAAAATAAGGAGAATTTGTTTCTTTTTGCCCCAACATATAGGGAATTTCTGCCTTTTTGCCCCACAATTAGGGGAATTTCTGCAATTTTGCTCCACAATAAGAGGAATTTCTGCTTTTTTGCCTCTAAATAAGTGGAATTTCTGTCTTTTCCCCCCCAAAACAAAGGGAATTTCTGTCTTTTTGGCCCCAAAATAAGGAAAATTTCTGACTTATTACCCTGAAATAAGTGAAATTTCTGCAATTTTGCCCCAAAATAAGTGAAATTTCTGCAATTTTGCCCCAAAATAATGGAAATTTCTGGAATTTTGCCCCAAAATAAGTGGAATTTCTGAGTTTTGCCCCAAAATAAGGAGAATTTCTGTCTTTTTGCCTTAACATATAGAGAATTTCTGCCTTTTTGCCCCACAATTAGGGGAATTTCTGCAATATTGCTCCAAAATACGGGTAATTTCTGCTTTTTAGCCCAAAAATAAGTGGAATGCATACCTTTTGCCACAAAAAAGGGAAATTTCTTTATTTTTACTCCAAAATAAAAGGAATTTCTGCTTTTTTGCCTCTAAAAAGGTGGAATTTCTGTCTTTTTCTCCCAAAACAAAAAGAATTTCTGTCTTTTTTGCCACAAAATAAAAAAATTTCTGACTTATTACCCTGAAATAAGTGAAATTTCTGCAATTTTTCCTCAAAACAAGGGAAATTTCTGCCTTTTTGCCCCCAAGTAAGGGAAATTTCAGCCTTATTACCTCAAAGTAAGAGGAATTTCTGCATTTTTGCCTCAAAATATGGGTGATTTCTGCATTTTTGCCCCAAAATAAGAAAAATTTCTGCAATTTTGTACCAAAATAAAAGAAATTTCTGCCTTTTTGCACCAAAATAGAAAAATTTCTGAATTTTTTTCTTAAATAAGTTAAATTTCTGCAATTTTGCCCCAAAATAAGTGAAATTTCTGCAATTTTGCCCCAAAATACGGGAAATTTCTGGAATTTTGCCCCAATATCAGTGGAATTTCTGAATTTTGACCCAAAATAAGGAGAATTTGTTTCTTTTTGCCCCACCATATAGGGAATTTCTCCCTTCTTGCCCCACAATTAGGGGAATTTCTGCAATTTTGCTCCAAAATAAGAGGAATTTCTGCTTTTTTGCCTCTAAATAAGTGGAATTTCTGTCTTTTCCCCCCCAAAACAAAGGGAATTTCTGTCTTTTTGGCCCCAAAATAAGGAAAATTTCTGACTTATTACCCTGAAATAAGTGAAATTTCTGCAATTTTGCCCCAAAATAAGTGAAATTTCTACAATTTTGCCCCAAAATAAGGGAAATTTCTGGAATTTTGCCCCAAAATAAGTAGAATTTCTGAGTTTTGCCCCAAAATAAGGAGAATTTCTGTCTTTTTGCCCTAACATATAGGGAATTTCTGCCTCTTTGCCCCACAATTAGGGGAATTTCTGCAATATTGCTCCAAAATAAGGGGAATTTCAGCCTTTTTACCTCAAAATAAGAGAAATTTCTGCATTTTTGCCCCAAAATATGGGAGATTTCTGCCTTTTTGCCCCAAAATAAGAAAAATTTCTGCAATTTTGTACCAAAATAAAAGAAATTTCCGCCTTTTTGCACCAAAATAAGAAAATTCCTGCTTTTTTTTCTGAAATAAGTGAAATTTCTGCAATTTTGCCCCAAAATAAGTGAAATTTCTGCAATTTTGCCCCAAAATACGGGAAATTTCTGGAATTTTGCCCCAATATCAGTGGAATTTCTGAGTTTTGACCCAAAATAAGGAGAATTTGTTTCTTTTTGCCCCAACATATAGGGAATTTCTGCCTTTTTGCCCCACAATTAGGGGAATTTCTGCAATTTTGCTCCAAAATAAGAGGAATTTCTGCTTTTTTGCCTCTAAATAAGTGGAATTTCTGTCTTTTCCCCCCCAAAACAAAGGGAATTTCTGTCTTTTTGGCCCCAAAATAAGTGAAATTTCTGCAATTTTGCCCCAAAATAAGGGAAATTTCTGGAAGTTTGCCCCAAAATAAGTGGAAATTCTGAGTTTTGTCGCAAAATAAGGAGAATTTTTGTCTTTTTGCCCCAACATATAGGGAATTTCTGCCTTTTTGCCCCACAATTTGGGGATTTTCTGCAATTGTGCTCCAAAATACGGGGAATTTCTGCCTTTTTGCCCAAAAATAAGGGGAATGTATACCTTTTGCCACAAAAAAGGGAAATTTCTTCATTTTTGCCGCAAATTAAGAGGCATTTCTGCCTTCTTACCTCAAAATAACTGAAATTTCTGCCTTTTTACCCAAAAATAAACGGAATTTCTCTCTTTTTGTTCCAAAATAAAAGGAATTTTTGAATATTTCCCTGAAATAGGTGAAATTTCTGCAATTTTGCCCCAAAATAAGGGAAATTTCTGCCTTTTTGCCACAAAAGAAAGGGAATTTCTGTCTTTTTGCCTCAAAATAAGGGGAATTTCAGCATTTTACCTCATAATAAGGGTTTCTCTGCCTTTTTGCCCAAAAATATGGGGAATTTCTGCATTTTCTCCAAAATAAAGAAAATTTCTGCAATTTTGTACCAAAATAAAAGAAATTTCTGCCTTTTTCCCCAAAATAAGAGAAATTTCTGTGCTTTTTCTCTGAAATAAGTGAAATTTCTGCAATTTTGCCCCAAAATAAGGGGAATTTCTGACTTCTTGTACTGAAATAAGGAGAATTTCTGTCTTTTTGTTCCAAAATAATGTGAATTTCTGCATTTTCCCTCAAAATTAGGGGAATATGTGCAATTTTGCTTCAAAATACGGGGAAATCTGCCTTATTGCACAAAAATAAAAGGAATTTCTGCATTTTTGCACCAATATAAGGGGAATTTCTGAAATTTAGCTTTAAAATATGGGGAATTTCTGCATTACTGCCCGAAATAAAGTGGAATTTCTGCCTTTTTGCCCTGAAATATTTGAAATTTCTGCAATTTTACCCCAAAATAAGGGGAATTTCTGTTTTTGGCCCCAAAATTAGGGGAATTTCTGCTTTTTGCCCCAAAATAAGGCAAATTTCTGACTTTTTGCCCTGAAATAATTGAAATTTCTGCAATTTTGCCCCAAAATAATAGGAATTTCTGCCTTTTTGCCGAAAATAAGGGGAATTTCATCATTTTACCTCTAAATAAGGGGAATTTCTGCATTTTTGCCACAAAATATAGGGAATTTCTGCCCTATTGCCCTTAAATAAGGAAAATTTCTGCTTTTCTGCCCCAATTAACGGGAATTTCTGCCTTTTTGCTACAAAGTAAAGAGAATTTCTGCCTTTTTGCCCCAAAATAACGGGAATTTCAGCCTTTTTACCTCAAAATAAGAAGAATTTCTGCCTTTTTCCCCAAAATATGGGTAATTTTTGCCTTTTTGTTCCAAAATAAGGAAAATTTCTACAATTTTGTATCAAAATAAAAGAAATTTCTGCTTTTTGCCCCAAAATAAAAGGAATTTCTGACTTTTTGCCCTGAAATAAATGAAATTCCTGCAATTATGCCTGAAAATAAGGGAAATTTGTGCCTTTTTGTTCCCAAATGAGGGGAATTTCTGCCTTTTTGCCCCAAAATATGGGGAATTTCAGGATTTTACCTCAACATAAGGGGAATTTCAGCCTTTTTGCACCAAAATATGGAGAATTTCTGACTCTTTGCCCCAAAATAATAAAAATTTCTGCAATTTTGTACCAAAATAAAAAAAATTTCTGCCTTTTTTCCCCGCAAAAAAAATTTCCGCCTTTTTTCCCTGAAATAAGTGAAATTTCTGCAATTTTGCCTCAAAATAAGGGAAATTTCTGCAATATTGCCCCAATGTAAAGGAAATTTCTGCAATTTTGCCCCAAAATAAGGGGAATTTCTGACTGTTTGCTCCCGAAAAAGGAGATTTTGTGTCTTTTTGCCCCAAAATAGGGAGAATTTCTGCCTTTTTGCCCGAAAATTATGAGTATTTCTGCAATTTTGCATCAAAATACGAGGAATTTCTGCCTTTTAGCCCCAAAATAAAAAGAATTTCTGCATTTTACCTCAAAATAAGAATAATTTCTGCCTTTTGCCTCAAAATAAGGGGAATTTTCTGCCTTTTTGTTTCAAAATACGAAAAATTTCTTCAATTTTGTACCATAATAAAAGAAATTTCTGCTTTTTGCCCCAAAATAAAAGGAATTTCTGACTTTTTGCCCTGAAATAAATGAAATTCCTGCAATTATGCCCGAAAATAAGGGAAATATGTGCCTTTTTGCCCCCAAATGAGGGGAATTTCTGCCTTTTTGCCCCAAAATATGTGGAATTTTAGGATTTTACCTCAAAATAAGGGGAATTTCAGCCTTTTTGCCACAAAATAAGAAATATTTCTGCAAGTCTGTAACAAAATAAAAGAAATTTCTATAATTTTGCCCCAAAATAAGGGAAATTTCTGATTTTTGCACCAAAATAAGGAGAATTTCTCTATTTTTGCCCCAAAATAAAGGGAATTTCTGCCTTTTTGCCCCAAAATTAGGGGAGTTTCTGCAATTTTGCTTCAAAATACGAAGAATTTCTGCCTTTTTACCCAAAATTAAGTGGATTTTCTGCCTTTTTGCCCCCAAATAAGGGAAATTTCTGCAATTTTATCCCAAAAGAAGGGAAATTTCTGCCTTATTGCCCCCAAATAAGGGGAATTTCTGCCATTTTGCCCTGAAATATGTGAAATTTCTGATATTTTAACCCAAAATAAGGTGAATTTCTGCCTTTTTGCCCCAAAATAATTGGAATTTCTGCCTTTTTGCCCCAAAATAAGAAAAATTTTTGCATTTTTTCTCTGAAATAAGTGAAATTTCTGCAATTTTGTCCTAAAATAAGGGAAATTTCTGCAATTTTTCCCCATAATAAGGGAAATTTCTGCAATTTTGCCTCAAAAGAAGGGGAATTTCTGTTTTTGCCCCCAAATAAGGGAAATTTCTGCAATTTTGCCCTAAAATAAGGGGATTTTCTGCTTTTTTTGCCGAAAATAAGGGGAATTTCTGACATTTTGCCGTAAAATAAGTGAAATTTCTGCAGTTTTAACCCAAAATAAGGGGAATTTCTGCCTTTTTGCCCAAAAATTAGAGGAATTTCTGCAATTTTGCTCCAAAATACGGGTAATTTCTGCCTTTTTGCCTGAAAATAAAGGGAATGTATACCTTTTTGCCATAAAAAAAGCAAATTTCTTCATTTTTGCCCCAAAATAAGGGGATTTTCCACCTTTTTGACTCAAAATAAGTGCAATTTCTGCCTTTTCCCCAAAATAAACGAAATTTCTGCCTTTTTGCCCCAAAATAAGGGGAATTTCAGCCTTTTTACCTAAAAATAAGGGGAATTTCTGCCTTTTTGCCCCAAAATATGGGGAATTTCTGACTTTTTGCCCCAAAATAAGAAAAATTTCTGCAATTTTGTACCAAAATAAAAGAAATTTCTGCCTTTTTGCCCCCCAAAAAAAATTTCCGCCTTTTTTCCCTGAAATAAGTGAAATTTCTGCAATTTTGCCCCAAAATAAGGGAAATTTCTGCAATTTTGCCCCAAAATAAGGGAAATTTCTGCAATTTTGCCCCAAAATAAGGGAAATTTCTGCAATTTTGCCCCAATGTAAAGGAAATTTCTGCAATTTTGCCCCAAAATAAGGGGAATTTCTGACTGTTTGCTCCCGATAAAGGAGATTTTCTGTATTTTTGCCCCAAAATAAGGGGAATTTCTGCCTTTTTGCCTGAAAATTATGAGAATTTCTGCAATTTTGCTTCAAAATACGGGGAATTTCTGCCTTTTAGCCCCAAAATAAAAAGAATTTCTGCATTTTACCTCAAAATAAGAATAATTTCTGCTTTTTGCCTCAAAATAAGGGGAATTTGTTGCCTTTTTGTTTCATAATAAGAAAAATTTCTTCAATTTTGTACCATAATAAAAGAAATTTCTGCTCTTTGCCCCAAAATAAAAGGAATTTCTGACTTTTTGCCCTGAAATAAATGAAATTTCTTCAATTTTGCCCGAAAATAAGGGAAATTTGTGCCTCTTTGCCCCAAAATAAGAAGAAGTTTTGCCTTTTGCCCCAAAATATGGGGAATTTCAGCATTTTACCTCAAAATAAGAATTTCAGCCTTTTTGCCCCAAAATAAGGGGAATTTCTTCCTTTTTGCCCCAAAATAAAGGATATTTCAGCCTTTTTACCTGAAAATAAGTGAAATTTCTGCTATTTTGCCCCAAATAAGGGAAATTTCTGCAATTTTGCCCCAAAATAAGGTAAATTCCTGCAATTTAGCCCCAAAATAAGTGGAATTTCTGAGTTTTGCCCCAAAATAAGGAGAATTTCTGTCTTTTTGCCCCAACATATAGGGAATTTCTGCCTTTTTGCCCAACAATTAGGGGAATTTCTTCATTTTTGCTCCAAAATAAGTGGAATTTCTGCCTTTTTGCCTTCAAAGAAGTGGAATTTCTGTATTTTCCCCCCAAAACAAAGGGAATTTCTGTCTTTTTTGCCCCAAAATAAGGAAAATTTCTGACTTATTACCCTGAAATAAGTGAAATGTCTGCAATTTTGCCCCAAAATAAGAAAAATTTCTGCCTTTTTGCCCCCAAATAAGGGGAATTTAAGCCTTTTTACCTCAAAATAAGGGGAATTTCTGCATTTTTGCCACAAAATATTAGGAAATTCTGCCTTTTTGCCCCAAAATAAGAAAAATTTCTGCCATTTTTACCTGAAATAAGTGAAATTTCTGCAATTTTGCCCCAAAATAAGGGAAATTTCTGCAATTTTGCCCCAAAATAAGTGGAATTTCTGAGTTTTGCCCCAAAATAAAGAGAATTTCTGCCTTTTTGCCCCACAATTAGGGGAATTTCTGCAATTTTGCTCCAAAATACGGGGAATTTCTGCCTTTTTGCTGAAAATAAGGGGAATGCATACCTTTTTGCCATAAAAAAGGGAAATTTCTTCATTTTTGCCCCAAATGAAGGGAAATTTCTGCCTTTTTGCCCTGAAATATGTGAAATTTCTGCAATTTTAGCCCAAAATAAGGTGAATTCCTGCCTTTTTGCCATCAAAATAATGGGAATTTCTGCCTTTTTGCCCCACAATTAGGGGATTTTCTGCAATTGTGCTCCAAAATACGGGGAATTTCTGATTTTTTGCCCGAAAATAAGGGGAATATATACCTTTTGCCACAAAAAAGGGAAATTTCTTCATTTTTGCCGCAAAATAAGAGGAATTTCTGCCTTCTTACCTCAAAATAAGTGAAATTTCTGCCTTTTTACCCAAAAGTAAATGGAATTTCTGTCTTTTTGCCCCAAAATAAAAGCAATTTTTGAATTTTGCCCTGAAATAAGTGAAATTTCTGCAATTTTGCCCCAAAATAAGGGAAATTTCTGGAATTTTGCCCCAAAATAAATGGAATTTCTGAGTTTTGCCCGAAAATAAGGAGAATTTCTGTCTTTTTGTCCCAACATATCGGGAATTTCTGCCTTTTTGCCCCACAATTAGGGGAATTTCTGCAATTTTGCTCCAAAATACGGGGAATTTCTGCCTTTTTGCCCGAAATTAAGGGGATTTTCTGCCTTTTTGCCCCCAAACAAGGGAAATTTCTGCAATTTTAACCCAAAATATGAAGAATTTCTGCCTTTTTACCCCCAAATAAGGGGAATTTCTGCCTTTTTGCCCTGAAATATGTGAAATGTTTGAAATTTTACCCCAAAAGAAGGTGAATTTCTGTCTTTGTGCCCCAAAATAATGGAAATTTCTGCATTTTGCCCTAAAATAAAAAAAAAAAAATTTGTTTTTTTCTCTGAAATAAATGAAATTTCTGCAATTTTGCCTTACAATAAAAGAAATTTCTGCAATTTTTCCCCATAATAAAGGAAATTTCTGCAAGTTTTTCTAAAATAAGGGGAATTTCTGATTTTTGCCACAAAATAAGGGGAATTTCTGCCTTTTTGCCTTAAAATAAAGAAAATTACTGCATGTTTTACCCCAAAATTAGGTGAATTTCTGCAATTTTGCTCCAAAATACGGGAATTTTCTCCCTTTTCGCCGAAAATGAAGTGAATTTCTGCCATTTTGCCGCGAAATAAGTGAAATTTCTGCAGTTTTACCCCAAAATAAGGGGAAGTTCTGCGTTTTTGCCCCAAAATTAGAGGAATTTCTGCAATTTTGCTCCAAAATACAGGGAATTTCTGCCTTTTTGCCCGAAAATAAGAAGAATGCATACCTTTTGCCATAAAAAAGGGAAATTTCTTCATTTTTACTCCAAAATAAGGGGATTTTCCGCCTTTTTGACTCAAAATAAGTGCAATTTCTGACTTTTCCCCAAAAATAAACGGAATTTCTGACTTTTTGCCCTGAAATAAGTTAAATTTCTAAAATTTTTCCCCAAAAATAAGGGAAATATCTGCTTTTTGCCCCAAAATACGGGGAATTTCTGCCTTTTTGCCTCCAAAAAAGGGGAATTTTAGCCTTTTTACCTCAAAACAAGGGGAATTTCTTCATTTTTACCCCAAAATAATTGGATTTTCTGCCTTTTTGACTCAAAATAAGTGAAATTTCTGCAATTTTTGCCCAAAATAAGGGAAATGTCTGCTTTTTGCCACAAAATAAGGGGAATTTCAGCATTTTTACCTCAAAATAAGGGAAATTTCTGCATTTTTGCCCCAAAATATGGGAAATTTCTGCCTTTTTGCCAAAAATAAAAAAAATTTCTGCAATTTTGTACCAAAATAAAAGAAATTTCTGTCTTTTTTTCCCTGAAATAAGTGAAATTTCTGCAATTTTGCCCCAAAATAAGTGAAATTTCTGCAATTTTGCCCCAAAATAAGGGAAATTTTTGGAATTTTGCCCCAAAATAAGTGGAATTTCTGAGTTTTGCCCCAAAAAAAGTAGAAATTCTGTCTTTTTGCCCCAACACAGAGGGAATTTCTGCCTTTTTGCCCCACAATTAGGGGAATTTCTGCAATTTTGCTCAAAAATACGGGGAATTTCTGTCTTTTTGCCCGAAAATAAGAAGAATGCATACCTTTTTGCCATAAAAAAGGGAAATTTCTTCATTTTTGCTCCAAAATAAGGGGAATTTCTGCTTTTTTGCCTCTAAATAAGTGGAATTTCTGTCTTTTTCCCCCAAAACATAGAGAATTTGTGTCTTTTTTGCCCCAAAATAAGGAAAATTTCTGACTTATTACCCTGAAATAAATGAAATATCTGCAATTTTGCCCCAAAATAAGGGAAATTTCTGCTTTTTGCAACCAAATAAGGGGAATTTTAGACTTTTTACCTCAAAATAAGGGGATTTTCTGCATTTTTGCCCCAAAATATGAGAAATTTCTGCCTTTTTGCCCCAAATTAAGAAAATTTCTGCTTTTTTTCTGAAATAAGTGAAATTTCTGCAATTTTGCGTCAAAATAAGTGAAATTTCTGAGTTTTGCTCTAAAATAAGGAGAATTTCTGTCTTTTTGCCCTAACATCTAGGGAATTTCTGCCTTTTTGTCCCACAATTAGGGGAATTTCTGCAATTTTGCTCTAAAATACGGGGAATTTATGCTTTTTAGCCTGAAAATAAGAAGAATGCATACCTTTTGCCACAAAAAAAGGAAATTTCTTCATTTTTGCTCCAAAATAAGGGGAATTTCTGCTTTTTTGCTTCTAAATAAGTGGAATTTCTGACTTTTTCCCCCAAAACAAAAGGAATTTCTGTCTTTTTTGCCCCAAATAAGGAAAATTTCTGACTTATTACCCTGAAATAAGTGAAATTTCTTCATTTTTGCTCCAAAATAAGGGAAATTTCTGCTTTTTGCCCCCAAATAAGGGGAATTTCTGCCTTTTTACCTCAAAATAAGGGGAATTTTTGCAATTTTACCACAAAATATTTGGAATCTCTGCATTTTTTCCCCAAAATGAGGAAAATTTCTGCCTTTTTACCATGAAATAAATGAAATTTCTGCAATTTTGCCCCAAAATAAGTGAAATTTCGGCAATTTTGCCACAAAATAAGAGAAATTTCTGGAATTTTGCCCCAAAATAAGTGGAATTTCTGAGTTTTGCCCCAAAATAAGGAGAATTTCTGTCTTTTTGCCCTAACATATAGGGAATTTCTGCATTTTGCCCCACAATTAGGGGAATTTCTGCAATTTTGCTCCAAAATACGGGTAATTTCAGCTTTTTAGCCCAAAAATAACTGGAATGTATACATTTTGCCACAAAAAAGGGAAATTTCTTCATTTTTACTTCAAAATAAAAGGAATTTCTGCTTTTTTGCCTCTAAAAAAGTGGAATTTCTGTCCTTTTCCCCCAAAACAAAGGGAATTTCTGTGTTTTTTACCCCAAAATAAGGAAAATTTCTGACTTATTACCCTGAAATAAGTGAAATTTATGCAATTTTGCCTCAAAATAAGTGAAATTTCTGCAATTTTGGCCCAAAATAAGGGAAAGTTTTGGAATTTTGCCCCAAAGTAAGTGGAATTTCTGAGTTTTGCCCCAAAATAAGGAGATTTTCTGTTTTTTTGCTCCAACATATAGGGAATTTCTGACTTTTTGCCCCACAATTAGGGGAATTTCTGCAATTTTGCTCCAAAATATGGGGAATTTCTGCTTTTTAGCCTGAAAATAAGGGGAATGTATACTTTTTGCCACAAAAAAAAAATTTCTTCATTTTTACTCCAAAATAAAATGAATTTTTGCTTTTTTGCCGCTAAAAAAGTGGAATTTCTGCCTTTTTCCCTCAAAACAAAAAGAATTTCTGTCTTTTTTGCCCCAAAATAAAGAAAATTTCTGACTTATTACACTGAAATAAGTGAAATTTCTGCAATTTTGCCTCAAAATAAGGGAAATTTCTGCCTTTTTGCCCCCAAATAATGGGAATTTCAGCCTTTTTACCTCAAAATAAGAGAAATTTCTTCATTTTTGCCCCAAAATATGGGAGATTTCTGCCTTTTTGCCCCAAAATAAGAAAAATTTCTGCAATTTTGTAACAAAATAAAAGAAATTTCCGCCTTTTTGCACCAAAATAAGAAAATTTCTGCTTTTTTTCTGAAATAAGTGAAATTTCTGCAATTTTGCCCCAAAATAAGTGAAATTTCTGCAATTTTGCCCCAAAATAAGGGAAATTTCTGGAATTTTGCCCCAATATCAGTGGAATTTCTGAGTTTTGACCCAAAATAAGGAGAATTTGTTTCTTTTTGCCCCAACATATAGGGAATTTCTGCCTTTTTGCCCCACAATTAGGGGAATTTCTGCAATTTTGCTCCAAAATACTGGGAATTTCTGCCTTTTTGCCCGAAAATAAGAAGAATGCATACATTTTTGCCATAAAAAAGGAAATTTCTTCATTTTTGCTCCAAAATAAGAGGAATTTCTGCTTTTTTGCCTCTAAATAAGTGGAATTTCTATCTTTTTCACCCCAAAACAAAGGAAATTTCTGTCTTTTTGGCCCCAAAATAAGTTAAATTTCTGCCTTTTTTCCCTGAAATAAGTGAAATTTCTGCAATTTTGCACCAAAATAAGTGAAATTTCTGCAATTTTGCCCCAATATAAGGGAAATTTCTGGAATTTTGCCCCAAAATAAGTGGAATTTCTTAGTTTAGCCCCAAAATAAAAAGAATTTCTGTCTTTTTGCCCTAACATATCGGAAATTTCTGCCTTTTTGCCCCACAATTAGGGGAATTTCTGCAATTTTGCTCCAAAATACGGGGAATTTCTGCTTTTTAGCCTGAAAATAAGTGGAATGTATATCTTTTGCCACAAAAAAAAAGAAATTTCTTCATTTTTACTCCAAAATAAAATGAATTTCTGCTTTTTTGCCGCTAAAAAAGTGGAATTTCTGTCTTTTTCCCCCAAAACAAAGGGAATTTCTGTCTTTTTTGCCCCAAAATAAGGAAAATTTCTGACTTATTACCCTGAAATAAGTGAAATTTCTGCAATTTTGCCCCAAAATAAGGGAAATTTCTGCCTTTTTGCCCCCAAATAAGGGGAATTTCAGCCTTTTTACCTCAAAATAAGAGAAATTTCTGCATTTTTGCCCCAAAATATGGGAGATTTCTGCCTTTTTGCCCCAAAATAAGAAAAATTTCTGCAATTGTGTACCAAAATAAAAGAAATTTCTGCCTTTTTGCACCAAAATAAGAAAATTTCTGCTTTTTTTTCTGAAATAAGTGAAATTTCTGCAATTTTGCCCAAAAATAAGTGAAATTTCTGCAATTTTGCCCCAAAATAAGGGAAATTTCTGGAATTTTGCCCCAATATCAGTAGAATTTCTGAGTTTTGACCCAAAATAAGGAGAATTTGTTTCTTTTTGCCCCAACATATAGGGAATTTCTGCCTTCTTGCCCCACAATTAGGGGAATTTCTGCAATTTTGCTCCAAAATAAGAGGAATTTCTGCTTTTTTGCCTCTAAATAAGTGGAATTTCTGTCTTTTCCCCCCCAAAACAAAGGGAATTTCTGTCTTTTTGGCCCCAAAATAAGGAAAATTTCTGACTTATTACCCTGAAATAAGTGAAATTTCTGCAATTTTGCCCCAAAATAAGTGAAATTTCTGCAATTTTGCCCCAAAATAAGGTAAATTTCTGGAATTTTGCCCCAAAATAAGTAGAATTTCTGAGTTTTGCCCCAAAATAAGGAGAATTTCTGTCTTTTTGCCCTAACATATAGGGAATTTCTGCCTCTTTGCCCCACAATTAGGGGAATTTCTGCAATATTGCTCCAAAATACGGGTAATTTCTGCTTTTTAGCCCAAAAATAAGTGGAATGCATACCTTTTGCCACAAAAAAGGGAAATTTCTTCATTTTTACTCCAAAATAAAAGGAATTTCTGCTTTTTTGCCTCTAATAAAGTGGAATTTCTGTCTTTTTCTCCCAAAACAAAGGGAATTACTGTCTTTTTTGCCCCAAAATAAAGAAAATTTCTGACTTATTACCCTGAAATAAGTGAAATTTCTGCAATTTTGCCCCAAAATAAGGGAAATTTCTTCCTTTTTGCCCCCAAATAAGGGAAATTTCAGCTTTTTTACCTCAAAATAAGGGGAATTTCGGCATTTTTGCCACAAAATATTAGGAAATTTTTCCTTTTTGCCCCAAAATAAGAAAAATTTCTGCATTTTTTCCCTGAAATAAGTGAAATTTCTGCAATTTTACCCCAAAATAAGTGAAATTTCTGCAATTTTGCTTTAAAATAAGAAAAATTTCTAGAATTTTGCCCCAAAATAAGTGGAATTTCTGAGTTTTGCCCCAAAATAAGGAGAATTTCTGTCTTTTTGCCCCAACATATAGGGAATTTCTGCCTTTTTGCCTTAAAATTAGGGGAATTTTTGCAATTTTGCTCGAAAATACGGGGAATTTCTGCCTTTTTGCCCGAAAATAAGAAGAATGCATACCTTTTTGCCATAAAAAAGGGAAATTTCTACATTTTTACTCCAAAATAAAAGTTATTTCTGCTTTTTTGCCTCTAAAAAAGTGGAATTTCTGTCTTTTCCCCCCAAACAAAGGGAATTTCTGGTTTTTTTGCCCCAAAATAACGAAAATTTCTGACTTATTACTCTGAAATAAGTGAAATTTCTGCAATTTTGCCCCAAAATAAGAGAAATTCTTCTTTTTTGCCCCCAAATAAGGGGAATTTCAGCCTTTTTACCTCAAAATAAAAAAAATTTCTGCATTTTTGCCCCAAAATATGAGAAATTTATGCCTTTTTGCCCCAAAATAAGAAAAATTTCTGCAATTTTGTAACAAAATAAAAGAAATTTATGCCTTTATACACCAAAATAAGAAAATTCTGCTTTTTTTCTGAAATAAGTGAAATTTATGTAATTTTGCCTGAAAATAAGTGAAATTTCTGCAATTTTGCCCCAAAATAAGGGAAATTTCTGGAATTTTTCCCCAAAATAAGTGGAATTTCTGAGTTTTGCCCCAAAATAAAGAGAATTTCTGTCTTTTTGCCCCAACATATAGGGAATTTCCCCCTTCTTGCCCCACAATTAGGGGAATTTCTGCAATTTTGCTCCAAAATACGGGGAATTTCTGCCTTTTTGCCCGAAAATAAAGGGAATGTATACCTTTTGCCACAAAAAAAAGAAATTTCTTCATTTTTACTCCAAAATAAAAGGAATTTCTGCTTTTTTGCCTGTAAAAAAGTGGAATTACTGTCTTTTTCCCCCAGAACATAGGGAATTTCTGTCTTTTTTGCCCCAAAATAAGGAAAATTTCTGACTTATTACCCTGAAAAAAGTGAAATTTCTGCAATTTTGCCCCAAAATAAGTGAAATTTCTGCAATTTTGCCCTAAAATAAGGGAAATTTCTGCAATTTTGCCCCAAAATAAGTGGAATTTCTGAGTTTTTCCCCAAAATAAGGAGAATTTCTGTATTTTGCCCCAACATATAGGGAATTTCTGCCTTTTTGCCCCACAATTAGGGGAATTTCTGCAATTTTGCTCTAAAATAGGGGGAATTTCTGCCTTTTTGCCCGAAAATAAGAAGAATGCATACCTTTTTGCCATAAAAAAGGGAAATTTCCTCAGTTTTGCTCCAAAATAAGGGGAATTTCTGCTTTTTTGCCTCTAAATAAGTGGAATTTCTGTCTTTATCCCCAAAAACAAAGGGAATTTCTGTCTTTTTTGCCCCAAAATAAGGAAAATTTCTGACTTATTACCCTGAAATAAGTGAAATTTCTGCAATTTTGCTCGAAAATAAGGGAAATTTCTGCCTTTTTCCCCCCAAATAAGGGGAATTTAAGCCTTGTTACCTCAAAATAAGAGGAATTGCTGCATTTTTGCCCCAAAATATGGGAGATTTCTGCCTTTTTCTTCCAAAATAAGAATAATTTATGCAATTTTGTACCAAAATAAAAGAAATTTCTGCCTTTTTGCACCAAATAAGAAAATTTCTGCTTTTTTTCTGAAATAAGTGAAATTTCTGCAATTTTGCTCCAAAATAAGTGAAATTTCTGCAATTTTGCCCCAAAATAAGGGAAATTTCTGGAATTTTGCCCTAAAATAAGTGGAATTTCTGAGTTTTGCCCCAAAATAAGGAGAATTTCTGTCTTTTTGCCCTAACATATAGGGAATTTCTGCCTTTTTGCCCCACAATTAGGGGAATTTCTGCAATTTTGCTCCAAAATACTGGGAATTTCTGCCTTTTTGCCCGAAAATAAGAAGAATGCATACCTTTTTGCCATAAAAAAAGGAAATTTCTTCATTTTTGCTCCAAAATAAGAGGAATTTCTGCTTTTTTGCCACTAAATAAGTGGAATTTCTATCTTTTTCACCCCAAAACAAAGGAAATTTCTGTCTTTTTGGCCCCAAAATAAGGAAAATTTCTGCCTTTTTTCCCTGAAATAAGTGAAATTTCTGCAATTTGGCACCAAAATAAGTGAAATTTCTGCAATTTTGCCCCAAACTAAGGGAAATTTCTGGAATTTTGCCCCAAAATAAGTGGAATTTCTTAGTTTAGCCCCAAAATAAAAAGAATTTCTGTCTTTTTGCCCTAACATATCGGAAATTTCTGCCTTTTTGCCCCACAATTAGGGGAATTTCTGCAATTTTGCTCCAAAATACGGGGAATTTCTGCCTTTTTGCCCGAAAATAAGAAGAATGCATACCCTTTTGCCATAAAAAATAGAAATTTCTTCAGTTTTGCTCCTAAATAAGGGGAATTTCTGCTTTTTTGCCTCTAAATAAGTGGTATTTCTGTCTTTATCCCCCAAAACAAAGGAAATTTCTGTCTTTTTTGCCCCAAAATAAGGAAAATTTCTGACTTATTAACCTGAAATAAGTGAAATTTCTGCAATTTTGCCCAAAAATAAGTGAAATTTCTGCAATTTTGCCCCAAAATACGGGAAATTTCTGGAATTTTGCCCCAATATCAGTGGAATTTCTGAATTTTGACCCAAAATAAGGAGAATTTGTTTCTTTTTGCCCCAACATATAGGGAATTTCTGCCTTTTTGCCCCACAATTAGGGGAATTTCTGCAATTTTGCTTCAAAATAAGAGGAATTTCTGCTTTTTTGCCTCTAAATAAGTGGAATTTCTGTCTTTTCCCCCCCAAAACATAGGGAATTTCTGTCTTTTTGGCCCCAAAATAAGGAAAATTTCTGACTTATTACCCTGAAATAAGTGAAATTTCTGCAATTTTGCCCTAAAATAAGTGAAATTTCTGCAATTTTGCCCCAAAATAAGGGAAATTTCTGGAATTTTGCCCCAAAATAAGTAGAATTTCTGAGTTTTGCCCCAAAATAAGGAGAATTTCTGTCTTTTTGCCCTAACATATAGGGAATTTCTGCCTCTTTGCCCCACAATTAGGGGAATTTCTGCAATATTGCTCCAAAATAGGGGAATTTCAGCCTTTTTACCCCAAAATAAGAGAAATTTCTGCATTTTTGCCCCAAAATATGGGAGCTTTCTGCCTTTTTGCCCCAAAATAAGAAAAATTTCTGCAATTTTGTACCAAAATAAAAGAAATTTCCGCCTTTTTGCACCAAAATAAGAAAATTCCTGCTTTTTTTTCTGAAATAAGTGAAATTTCTGCAATTTTGCCCCAAAATAAGTGAAATTTCTGCAATTTTGCCCCAAAATACGAGAAATTTCTGGAATTTTGCCCCAATATCAGTGGAATTTCTGAGTTTTGACCCAAAATAAGGAGAATTTGTTTCTTTTTGCCCCAACATATAGGGAATTTCTGCCTTTTTGCCCCACAATTAGGGGAATTTCTGCAATTTTGCTCCACAATAAGAGGAATTTCTGCTTTTTTGCCTCTAAATAAGTGGAATTTCTGTCTTTTCCCCCCCAAAACAAAGGGAATTTCTGTCTTTTTGGCCCCAAAATAAGGAAAATTTCTGACTTATTACCCTGAAATAAGTGAAATTTCTGCAATTTTGCCCCAAAATAAGTGAAATTTCTGCAATTTTGCCCCAAAATAATGGAAATTTCTGGAATTTTGCCCCAAAATAAGTGGAATTTCTGAGTTTTGCCCCAAAATAAGGAGAATTTCTGTCTTTTTGCCTTAACATATAGAGAATTTCTGCCTTTTTGCCCCACAATTAGGGGAATTTCTGCAATATTGCTCCAAAATACGGGTAATTTCTGCTTTTTAGCCCAAAAATAAGTGGAATGCATACCTTTTGCCACAAAAAAGGGAAATTTCTTCATTTTTACTCCAAAATAAAAGGAATTTCTGCTTTTTTGCCTCTAAAAAGGTGGAATTTCTGTCTTTTTCTCCCAAAACAAAAAGAATTTCTGTCTTTTTTGCCACAAAATAAAAAAATTTCTGACTTATTACCCTGAAATAAGTGAAATTTCTGCAATTTTGCCTCAAAACAAGGGAAATTTCTGCCTTTTTGCCCCCAAGTAAGGGAAATTTCAGCCTTATTACCTCAAAGTAAGAGGAATTTCTGCATTTTTGCCTCAAAATATGGGTGATTTCTGCATTTTTGCCCCAAAATAAGAAAAATTTCTGCAATTTTGTACCAAAATAAAAGAAATTTCTGCCTTTTTGCACCAAAATAGAAAAATTTCTGAATTTTTTTCTTAAATAAGTTAAATTTCTGCAATTTTGCCCCAAAATAAGTGAAATTTCTGCAATTTTGCCCTAAAATAAGGGAAATTTCTGGAATTTTGCACCAAAATAAGTGGAATTTCTGAGTTTTGCCCCAAAATAAGGAGAATTTCTGTCTTTCTGCCCCAACATATAGGGAATTTCCCCCTTCTTGCCCCACAATTAGGGGAATTTCTGCAATTTTGCTCAAAAATACGGGGAATTTCTGCTTTTTTGCCTCTAAATAAGTGGAATTTCTGTCTTTTCCCCCCCAAAACATAGGGAATTTCTGTCTTTTTGGCCCCAAAATAAGGAAAATTTCTGACTTATTACCCTGAAATAAGTGAAATTTCTGCAATTTTGCCCTAAAATAAGTGAAATTTCTGCAATTTTGCCCCAAAATAAGGGAAATTTCTGGAATTTTGCCCCAAAATAAGTAGAATTTCTGAGTTTTGCCCCAAAATAAGGAGAATTTCTGTCTTTTTGCCCTAACATATAGGGAATTTCTGCCTCTTTGCCCCACAATTAGGGGAATTTCTGCAATATTGCTCCAAAATAGGGGAATTTCAGCCTTTTTACCCCAAAATAAGAGAAATTTCTGCATTTTTGCCCCAAAATATGGGAGCTTTCTGCCTTTTTGCCCCAAAATAAGAAAAATTTCTGCAATTTTGTACCAAAATAAAAGAAATTTCCGCCTTTTTGCACCAAAATAAGAAAATTCCTGTTTTTTTTTCTGAAATAAGTGAAATTTCTGCAATTTTGCCCCAAAATAAGTGAAATTTCTGCAATTTTGCCCCAAAATACGAGAAATTTCTGGAATTTTGCCCCAATATCAGTGGAATTTCTGAGTTTTGACCCAAAATAAGGAGAATTTGTTTCTTTTTGCCCCAACATATAGGGAATTTCTGCCTTTTTGCCCCACAATTAGGGGAATTTCTGCAATTTTGCTCCACAATAAGAGGAATTTCTGCTTTTTTGCCTCTAAATAAGTGGAATTTCTGTCTTTTCCCCCCCAAAACAAAGGGAATTTCTGTCTTTTTGGCCCCAAAATAAGGAAAATTTCTGACTTATTACCCTGAAATAAGTGAAATTTCTGCAATTTTGCCCCAAAATAAGTGAAATTTCTGCAATTTTGCCCCAAAATAATGGAAATTTCTGGAATTTTGCCCCAAAATAAGTGGAATTTCTGAGTTTTGCCCCAAAATAAGGAGAATTTCTGTCTTTTTGCCTTAACATATAGAGAATTTCTGCCTTTTTGCCCCACAATTAGGGGAATTTCTGCAATATTGCTCCAAAATACGGGTAATTTCTGCTTTTTAGCCCAAAAATAAGTGGAATGCATACCTTTTGCCACAAAAAAGGGAAATTTCTTCATTTTTACTCCAAAATAAAAGGAATTTCTGCTTTTTTGCCTCTAAAAAGGTGGAATTTCTGTCTTTTTCTCCCAAAACAAAAAGAATTTCTGTCTTTTTTGCCACAAAATAAAAAAATTTCTGACTTATTACCCTGAAATAAGTGAAATTTCTGCAATTTTGCCTCAAAACAAGGGAAATTTCTGCCTTTTTGCCCCCAAGTAAGGGAAATTTCAGCCTTATTACCTCAAAGTAAGAGGAATTTCTGCATTTTTGCCTCAAAATATGGGTGATTTCTGCATTTTTGCCCCAAAATAAGAAAAATTTCTGCAATTTTGTACCAAAATAAAAGAAATTTCTGCCTTTTTGCACCAAAATAGAAAAATTTCTGAATTTTTTTCTGAAATAAGTTAAATTTCTGCAATTTTGCCCCAAAATAAGTGAAATTTCTGCAATTTTGCCCTAAAATAAGGGAAATTTCTGGAATTTTGCACCAAAATAAGTGGAATTTCTGAGTTTTGCCCCAAAATAAGGAGAATTTCTGTCTTTTTGCCCCAACATATAGGGAATTTCCCCCTTCTTGCCCCACAATTAGGGGAATTTCTGCAATTTTGCTCAAAAATACGGGGAATTTCTGCCTTTTTGCCCGAAAATAAGAAGAATGCATACCTTTTTGCCATAAAAAATAGAAATTTCTTCAGTTTTGCTACAAAATAAGGGGAATTTCTGCTTTTTTGCCTCTAAATAAGTGGAATTTCTGTCTTTTTCCCCCAAAACAAAGGGAATTTCTGTCTTTTTTGCCCCAAAATAAGGAAAATTTCTGACTTATTACCCTGAAATAAGTGAAATTTCTGCAATTTTGCCCCAAAATAAGGGAAATTTTTGCCTTTTTGCCTTCAAATAAGGGGAATTTCAGCCTTTTTACCTCAAAATAAGAGAAATTTCTGCATTTTTGCCCCAAAATATGGTAGATTTCTGCCTTTTTGCCCCAAAATAAAAAAAATTTCTGCAATTTTGTACCAAAATAAAAGATATTTCCGCCTTTTTGCACCAAAATAAGAAAATTTCTGCTTTTTTTTCTGAAATAAGTGAAATTTCTGCAATTTTGCCCAAAAATAAGTGAAATTTCTGCAATTTTGCCACAAAATAAGGGAAATTTCTGGAATTTTGCCCCAATATCAGTAGAATTTCTGAGTTTTGACCCAAAATAAGGGGAATTTGTTTCTTTTTGCCCCAACTTATAGGGAATTTCTCCCTTCTTGCCCCACAATTAGGGGAATTTCTGCAATTTTGCTCCAAAATAAGAGGAATTTCTGCTTTTTTGCCTCTAAATAAGTGGAATTTCTGTCTTTTCGCCCCCAAAACAAAGGGAATTTCTGTCTTTTTGGCCCCAAAATAAGGAAAATTTCTGACTTATTACCCTGAAATAAGTGAAATTTCTGCAATTTTGCCCCAAAATAAGTGAAATTTCTGCAATTTTGCCCCAAAATAAGGGAAATTTCTGGAATTTTGCCCCAAAATAAGTAGAATTTCTGAGTTTTGCCCCAAAATAAGGAGAATTTCTGTCTTTTTGCCCTAACATATAGGGAATTTCTGCCTCTTTGCCCCACAATTAGGGGAATTTCTGCAATATTGCTCTAAAATACGGGTAATTTCTGCTTTTTAGCCCAAAAATAAGTGGAATGCATACCTTTTGCCACAAAAAAGGGAAATTTCTTCATTTTTACTCCAAAATAAAAGGAATTTCTGCTTTTTTGCCTCTAAAAAAGTGGAATTTCTGTCTTTTTCTCCCAAAACAAAGGGAATTTCTGTCTTTTTTGCCCCAAAATAAAGAAAATTTCTGACTTATTACCCTGAAATAAGTGAAATTTCTGCAATTTTGCCCCAAAATAAGGGAAATTTCTGCCTTTTTGCCCCCAAATAAGGGAAATTTCAGCTTTTTTACCTCAAAATAAGGGGAATTTCGGCATTTTTGCCACAAAATATTAGGAAATTTTTCCTTTTTGCCCCAAAATAAGAAAAATTTCTGCCTTTTTTCCCTGAAATAAGTGAAATTTTTGCAATTTTACCCCAAAATAAGTGAAATTTCTGCAATTTTGCTTTAAAATAAGAAAAATTTCTAGAATTTTGCCCCAAAATAAGTGGAATTTCTGAGTTTTGCCCCAAAATAAGGAGAATTTCTGTCTTTTTGCCCCAACATATAGGGAATTTCTGCCTTTTTGCTCTAAAATTAGGGGAATTTTTGCAATTTTGCTCGAAAATACGGGGAATTTCTGCCTTTTTGCCCGAAAATAAGAAGAATGCATACTTTTTTGCCATAAAAAAGGGAAATTTCTACATTTTTACTCCAAAATAAAAGTTATTTCTGCTTTTTTGCCTCTAAAAAAGTGGAATTTCTGTCTTTTCCCCCAAAAACAAAGGGAATTTCTGTTTTTTTTTGCCCCAAAATAACGAAAATTTCTGACTTATTACTCTGAAATAAGTGAAATTTCTGCAATTTTGCCCCAAAATAAGAGAAATTCTTCTTTTTTGCCCCCAAATAAGGGGAATTTCAGCATTTTTACCTCAAAATAAAAAAAATTTCTGCATTTTTGCCCCAAAATATGAGAAATTTATGCCTTTTTGCCCCAAAATAAGAAAAATTTCTGCAATTTTGTAACAAAATAAAAGAAATTTATGCCTTTTTGCACAAAATAAGAAAATTCTGCTTTTTTTCTGAAATAAGTGAAATTTATGTAATTTTGCCTGAAAATAAGTGAAATTTCTGCAATTTTGCCCTAAAATAAGGGAAATTTCTGGAATTTTGCACCAAAATAAGTGGAATTTCTGAGTTTTGCCCCAAAATAAGGAGAATTTCTGTCTTTTTGCCCCAACATATAGGGAATTTCCCCCTTCTTGCCCCACAATTAGGGGAATTTCTGCAATTTTGCTCAAAAATACGGGGAATTTCTGCCTTTTTGCCCGAAAATAAGAAGAATGCATACCTTTTTGCCATAAAAAATAGAAATTTCTTCAGTTTTGCTACAAAATAAGGGGAATTTCTGCTTTTTTGCCTCTAAATAAGTGGAATTTCTGTCGTTTTCCCCCAAAACAAAGGGAATTTCTGTCTTTTTTGCCCCAAAATAAGGAAAATTTCTGACTTATTACCCTGAAATAAGTGAAATTTCTGCAATTTTGCCCCAAAATAAGGGAAATTTCTGCCTTTTTGCCTTCAAATAAGAGGAATTTCAGCCTTTTTACCTCAAAATAAGAGAAATTTCTGCATTTTTGCCCCAAAATATGGTAGATTTCTGCCTTTTTGCCCCAAAATAAGAAAAATTTCTGCAATTTTGTACCAAAATAAAAGAAATTTCCGCCTTTTTGCACCAAAATAAGAAAATTTCTGCTTTTTTTTCTGAAATAAGTGAAATTTCTGCAATTTTGCCCAAAAATAAGTGAAATTTCTGCAATTTTGCCACAAAATAAGGGAAATTTCTGGAATTTTGCCCCAATATCAGTAGAATTTCTGAGTTTTGACCCAAAATAAGGAGAATTTGTTTCTTTTTGCCCCAACTTATAGGGAATTTCTCCCTTCTTGCCCCACAATTAGGGGAATTTCTGCAATTTTGCTCCAAAATAAGAGGAATTTCTGCTTTTTTGCCTCTAAATAAGTGGAATTTCTCTCTTTTCCCCCCCAAAACAAAGGGAATTTCTGTCTTTTTGGCCCCAAAATAAGGAAAATTTCTGACTTATTACCCTGAAATAAGTGAAATTTCTGCAATTTTGCCCCAAAATAAGTGAAATTTCTGCAATTTTGCCCCAAAATAAGGGAAATTTCTGGAATTTTGCCCCAAAATAAGTAGAATTTCTGAGTTTTGCCCCAAAATAAGGAGAATTTCTGTCTTTTTGCCCTAACATATAGGGAATTTCTGCCTCTTTGCCCCACAATTAGGGGAATTTCTGCAATATTGCTCCAAAATATGGGTAATTTCTGCTTTTTAGCCCAAAAATAAGTGGAATGCATACCTTTTGCCACAAAAAAGGGAAATTTCTTCATTTTTACTCCAAAATAAAAGGAATTTCTGCTTTTTTGCCTCTAAAAAAGTGGAATTTCTGTCTTTTTCTCCCAAAACAAAGGGAATTTCTGTCTTTTTTGCCCCAAAATAAAGAAAATTTCTGACTTATTACCCTGAAATAAGTGAAATTTCTGCAATTTTGCCCCAAAATAAGGGAAATTTCTGCCTTTTTGCCCCCAAATAAGGGAAATTTCAGCTTTTTTACCTCAAAATAAGGGGAATTTCGGCATTTTTGCCACAAAATATTAGGAAATTTTTCTTTTTTGCCTCAAAATAAGAAAAATTTCTGCCTTTTTTCCCTGAAATAAGTGAAATTTCTGCAATTTTACCCCAAAATAAGTGAAATTTCTGCAATTTTGCTTTAAAATAAGAAAAATTTCTAGAATTTTGCCCCAAAATAAGTGGAATTTCTGAGTTTTGCCCCAAAATAAGGAGAATTTCTGTCTTTTTGCCCCAACATATAGGGAATTTCTGCCTTTTTGCTCTAAAATTAGGGGAATTTTTGCAATTTTGCTCGAAAATACGGGAATTTCTGACTTTTTGCCCTGAAATAAATGAAATTCCTGCAATTATGCCCAAAAATAAGGGAAATTTGTGTATTTTTGCCTCCAAATGAGGGGAATTTCTGCCTTTTTGCCCCAAAATATGGGGAATTTCAGGATTTTACCTCATAATAAAGGAAATTTTAGGCTTTTTGCACCAAAATATGGGAAATTTCTGCCTTTTTGCCACAAAATAAGAAAAATTTCTGCAAGTCTGTAACAATATAAAAGAAATTTCTAAAATTTTGACCCGAAATAAGGGAAATTTCTGATTTTTGCCCCAAAATAATGAGAATTTCTCTATTTTTGCCCCAAAATAAAGGGAATTTCTGCCTTTATGCCCCAAAATTAGGGGAGTTTCTGCAATTTTGCTCCAAAATAAGAGGAATTTCTGCTTTTTTACCCGAAATTAAGTGGATTTTCTGCCTTTTTGCCCCTAAAGAAAAAAAATTTCTGCAATTTTATTCCAAAATAAGGGGAATTTCTGCCTTTCTGCCTTAAAATAAGGGGAATTTCTGTCTTTTTGCCCTGAAATATGTGAAATTTCTGCAATTTTACCCCAAAATAAGGTGAATTTCTGCCTTTTTGCCCCAAAATAATGGGAATTTCTGCCTTTTTGCCCCAAAATAAGAAAAATTTTGCTTTTTTTCTCTGAAATAAGTGAAATTTCTGCAATTTTGCCCTAAAATAAGGGAAATTTCTGCAATTTTTCCCCATAATAAGGGAAATTTCTGCAATTTTGCCCCAAAATAAGGGGAATTTCTGTTTTTTGCCCCCAAATAAGGAAAATTTCTGCAATTTTGCCCTAAAATAAGAAGAATTTCTGCCTTTTTGCCCTAAAATAAGGAGAATTTCTGCCTTTTTGCCCAAAAATAAAGAAAATTACTGTATTTTTTTACCCTAAAATTAGGTGAATTTCTGCAATTTATTCTCCAAAATACGGGAATTTTCTGCCTTTTTTGCCGAAAATAAGGGGAATTTCTGACATTTTGCCGCGAAATAAGTGAAATTTCTGCAATTTTGCCCCAAAATAAGAGAAATTTCTGCAATTTTTCCCTAAAATAAGGGGATTATCTGCTTTTTTTGCCGAAAATAAGGGGAATTTCTGACATTTTGCCGCAAAAAAGTGAAATTTCTGCAGTTTTACCCCAAAATAAGGGGAATTTCTGCCTTTTTGCCCAAAAATTAGGGGAATTTCTGCAATGTTGCTCCAAAATACGGGGAATTTGTGCCATTTTGCCCAAAAATAAAGGGAATGTATACCTTTTTGCCATAAAAAAAGCAAATTTCTTCATTTTTGCCCCAAAATAAGGGGATTTTCCACCTTTTTGACTCAAAATAAGTGCAATTTCTGCCTTTTCCCCAAAATAAACGAAATTTCTGTCTTTTTGCCCCAAAATAAGGGGAATTTCAGCCTTTTTACCTCAAAATAAGGGGAATTTCTGCCTTTTTGCCCCAAAATATGAGGAATTTCTGACTTTTTGCCCAAAAATAAGAAAAATTTCTGCAATTTTGTACCAAAATAAAAAAAATTTCTGCCTTTTTGCCCCCCAAAAAAAATTTTCGCCTTTTTCCCTGAAATAAGTGAAATTTCTGCAATTTTGCCCCAAAATATGGAAATTTCTGCAATTTTGCCCCAATGTAAAGGAAATTTCTGCAATTTTGCCCCAAAATAAGGAAAATTTCTGACTGTTTGCTCCCAAAAAAGGAGATTTTCTGTCTTTTTGCCCCAAAATAAGGAGAATTTCTGCCTTTTTGCACGAAAATTATGAGAATTTCTGCAATTTTGCTTCAAAATACGGGGAATTTCTGCTTTCTAGCCCCAAAATAAAGGGAATTTCTGCATTTTACCTCAAATTGAGAATAATTTCTGCCTTTTGCCTCAAAATAAGGGGAATTTTCTGCCTTTTTGTTTCAAAATAAGAAAAATTTCTTCAATTTTGTACCATAATAAAAGAAATTTCTGCTCTTTGCCCCAAAATAAAAGGAATTTCTGAATTTTTGCCCTGAAATAAATGAAATTTCTGCAATTTTGCCCGAAAATAAGGGAAATTTGTTCCTTTTTGCCCCAAAATAAGAAGAATTTTTGCCTTTTGCCCCAAAATATGGGGAATTTCAGCATTTTACCTCAAAATAAGAATTTCAGCCTTTTTGCCCCAAAATAAGAAAAATTTCTGCAATTTTGCCCCAAAATAAGGGGAATTTCCTCCTTTTTGCCCCAAAATAAAGGATATTTCAGTCTTTTTACCTGAAAATAAGTGAAATTTCTGCAATTTTGCCCCAAATAAGGAAAATTTCTGCAATTTTGCCCCAAAATAAGGTAAATTCCTGCAATTTTGCCCCAAAATAAGTGGAATTTTTGAGTTTTGCCCCAAAAGAAGGAGAATTTCTGTCTTTTTGCCCCAACATATAGGGAATTTCTGCCTTTTTGCCCCACAATTAGGGGAATTTCTGTCTTTTTTGCCCCAAAATAAGAAAAATTTCTGACTTATTACCCTGAAATAAGTGAAATGTCTGCAATTTTGCCCCAAAATAAGAAAAATTTCTGCCTTTTTGCACCCAAATAAGGGGAATTTCAGCCTTTTTACCTCAAAATAAGGGGAATTTCTGCATTTTTGCCACAAAATATTAGGAATTTCTGCCTTTTTGCCCCAAAATAAGAAAAATTTCTGCCATTTTTACCTGAAATAAGGGAAATTTCTGCAATTTTGCTCCAATATAAGTGAAATTTCTGCAATTTTGCCCCAAAATAAGGGAAATTTCTGGAATTTTGCCCCAAAATAAGTGGAAATTCTGAGTTTTGCCCCAAAATAAGGAGAATTTCTGTCTTTTTGCCCTAACATATAGGGAATTTCTGCCTCTTTGCCCCACAATTAGGGGATTTTCTGCAATTTTGCTCCAAAATACGGGTAATTTCTGCTTTTTAGCCCAAAAATAAGTGGAATGTATACCTTTTGCCACAAAAAAAGAAATTTCTTCATTTTTACTCCAAAATAAAAGGAATTTCTGCTTTTTTGCCTCTAAAAATGTGGAATTTCTGTCTTTTTCCCCCAAAACAAAGGGAATTTCTGTCTTTTTTGCCCCAAAATAACGAAAATTTCTGACTTATTACCCAGAAATAAGTGAAATTTCTGCAATTTTCCTCAAAATAAGGGAAATTTCTGCCTTTTTGCCCCCAAATAAAGGAAATTTCAGCCTTTTTACCTCAAAATAAGAGGAATATCTTAATTTTTACCCCAAAATATGGGAGATTTCTGCCTTTTTGCCCCAAAATAAGAAAAATTTCTGCAATTTTGTACCAAAATAAAAGATAATTCTGCCTTTTTGCACCAAAATAGGAAAATTTCTGAATTTTTTTCTGAAATAAGTTAAATTTCTGCAATTTTGCACCAAAATAAGTGAAATTTCTGCAATTTTGCCCCAAAATAAGGGAAATTTCTAGAATTTTGACCAAAAAAGTGTGGAATTTCTGAGTTTTTGCCCCAAAATAAGTGAAATTTCTTTTTTTGCCCCCAAATAAGGGGAATTTCTGCCTTTTTACCTCAAAATAAAGGGAATTTCTTCATTTTTGCCACAAAATATTTGGAATTTCTGCATTTTTGCATCAAATTAAGGAAAATTTCCGCCTTTTTACCATGAAATAAGTGAAATTTCTGCAATTTTGCCCCAAAATAAGTGAAATTTCTGCAATTTTGCCCCAAAATAAGAGAAATTTCTGGAATTTTGCCCCAAAATAAATGGAATTTCTGAGTTTTGCCCCAAAAATAAAGAGAATTTCTGTCTTTTTGCCCTAACATATAGGGAATTTCTGCCATTTTGCCTTACAATTAGGGGAATTTCTGCAATTTTGCTCTAAAATACGGGTAATTTCTGCTTTTTAGCCCAAAAATAAGTGGAATGCATACCTTTTGCCACAAAAAAGGGAAATTTCTTCATTTTTACTCCAAAATAAAAGGAATTTCTGCTTTTTTGCCTCTAAAAAAGTGAAATATCTGTATTTTTCTCCCAAAACAAAGGGAATTTCTGTCTTTTTTGCCCCAAAATAGAGAAAATTTCTGACTTATTACCCTGAAATAAGTGAAATTTCTGCAATTTTGCCTCAAAATAAGGGAAATTTCTGCCTTTTTGCCCCCAAATAAGGGAAATTTCACCATTTTTACCTCAAAATAAGAGGAATTTCTGCATTTTTCCCCTAAATATGGGAGATTTCTGACTTTTTGCCCCAAAATAAGAAAAATTTCTGCAATTTTGTACCAAAATAAAAGAAATTTCTGCCTTTTTGCACCAAAATAGAAAAATTTCTGAATTTTTTTCTGAAATAAGTTAAATTTCTGCAATTTTGCCCCAAAATAAGTGAAATTTCTGCAATTTTGCCCTAAAATAAGGGAAATTTCTGGAATTTTGCACCAAAATAAGTGGAATTTCTGAGTTTTGCCCCAAAATAAGGAGAATTTCTGTCTTTTTGCCCCAACATATAGGGAATTTCTGCCTTTTTGCCCACAATTAGGGGAATTTCTGCAATTTTGCTCCAAAATACAGGGAATTTCTGCCTTTTTGCCCGAAAATAAGAAGAATGCATACCCTTTTGCCATAAAAAATAGAAATTTCTTCAGTTTTGCTCCAAAATAAGAGGAATTTCTGCTTTTTTGCCTCTAAATAAGTGGAATTTCTGTCTTTTCCCCCCCAAAACGAAGGGAATTTCTGTCTTTTTGGCCCCAAAATAAGGAAAATTTCTGACTTATTAGCCTGAAATAAGTGAAATTTCTGCAATTTTGCCCCAAAATAAGTGAAATTTCTGCAATTTTGCCCCAAAATAAGGTAAATTCCTGCAATTTTGCCCCAAAATAAGTGGAATTTTTGAGTTTTGCCCCAAAATAAGGAGAATTTCTGTCTTTTTGCCCCAACATATAGGGAATTTCTGCCTTTTTGCCCCACAATTAGGGGAATTTCTGTCTTTTTTGCCCCAAAATAAGGAAAATTTCTGACTTATTACCCTGAAATAAGTGAAATGTCTGCAATTTTGCCCCAAAATAAGAAAAATTTCTTCCTTTTTGCACCCAAATAAGGGAAATTTCAACCTTTTTACCTCAAAATAAGGGGAATTTCTGCATTTTTGCCACAAAATATTAGGAATTTCTGCCTTTTTGCCCCAAAATAAGAAAAATTTCTGCCATTTTTACCTGAAATAAGGGAAATTTCTGCAATTTTGCCCCAAAATAAGTGAAATTTCTGCAATTTTGCCCCAAAATAAGGGAAATTTCTGGAATTTTGCCCCAAAATAAGTGGAAATTCTGAGTTTTGCCCCAAAATATGGAGAATTTCTGTCTTTTTGCCCTAACATATAGGGAATTTCTGCCTCTTTGCCCCACAATTAGGGGATTTTCTGCAATTTTGCTCCAAAATACGGGTAATTTCTGCTTTTTAGCCCAAAAATAAGTGGAATGTATACCTTTTGCTACAAAAAAAGAAATTTCTTCATTTTTACTCCAAAATAAAAGGAATTTCTGCTTTTTTGCCTCTAAAAAAGTGGAATTTCTGTCTTTTTCCCCCAAAACAAAGGGAATTTCTGTCTTTTTTGCCCCAAAATAACGAAAATTTCTGACTTATTACCCAGAAATAAGTGAAATTTCTGCAATTTCCTCAAAATAAGGGAAATTTCTGCCTTTTTGCCCCCAAATAAAGGAAATTTCAGCCTTTTTACCTCAAAATAAGAGGAATATCTTCATTTTTGCCCCAAAATATGGGAGATTTCTGCCTTTTTGCCCCAAAATAAGAAAAATTTCTGCAATTTTGTACCAAAATAAAAGATAATTCTGCCTTTTTGCACCAAAATAGGAAAATTTCTGAATTTTTTTCTGAAATAAGTTAAATTTCTGCAATTTTGCACCAAAATAAGTGAAATTTCTGCAATTTTGCCCCAAAATAAGGGAAATTTCTGGAATTTTGACCAAAAAAGTGTGGAATTTCTGAGTTTTTGCCCCAAAATAAGTGAAATTTCTTTTTTTTGCCCCCAAATAAGGGGAATTTCTGCCTTTTTACCTCAAAATAAAGGGAATTTCTTCATTTTTGCCACAAAATATTTGGAATTTCTGCATTTTTGCATCAAAATAAGGAAAATTTCCGCCTTTTTACCATGAAATAAGTGAAATTTCTGCAATTTTGCCCCAAAATAAGTGAAATTTCTGCAATTTTGCCCCAAAATAAGAGAAATTTCTGGAATTTTGCCCCAAAATAAATGGAATTTCTGAGTTTTGCCCCAAAAATAAAGAGAATTTCTGTCTTTTTGCTCTAACATATAGGGAATTTCTGCCATTTTGCCTTACAATTAGGGGAATTTTTGCAATTTTGCTCTAAAATACGGGTAATTTCTGCTTTTTAGCCCAAAAATAAGTGGAATGCATACCTTTTGCCACAAAAAAGGGAAATTTCTTCATTTTTACTCCAAAATAAAAGGAATTTCTGCTTTTTTGCCTCTAAAAAAGTGAAATATCTGTATTTTTCTCCCAAAACAAAGGGAATTTCTGTCTTTTTTGCCCCAAAATAGAGAAAATTTCTGACTTATTACCCTGAAATAAGTGAAATTTCTGCAATTTTGCCTCAAAATAAGGGAAATTTCTGCCTTTTTGCCCCCAAATAAGGGAAATTTCACCATTTTTACCTCAAAATAAGAGGAATTTCTGCATTTTTCCCCTAAATATGGGAGATTTCTGACTTTTTGCCCCAAAATAAGAAAAATTTCTGCAATTTTGTACCAAAATAAAAGAAATTTCTGCCTTTTTGCACCAAAATAGAAAAATTTCTGAATTTTTTTCTGAAATAAGTTAAATTTCTGCAATTTTGCCCCAAAATAAGTGAAATTTCTGCAATTTTGCCCTAAAATAAGGGAAATTTCTGGAATTTTGCACCAAAATAAGTGGAATTTCTGAGTTTTGCCCCAAAATAAGGAGAATTTCTGTCTTTTTGCCCCAACATATAGGGAATTTCTGCCTTTTTGCCCACAATTAGGGGAATTTCTGCAATTTTGCTCCAAAATACAGGGAATTTCTGCCTTTTTGCCCGAAAATAAGAAGAATGCATACCCTTTTGCCATAAAAAATAGAAATTTCTTCAGTTTTGCTCCAAAATAAGAGGAATTTCTGCTATTTTGCCTCTAAATAAGTGGAATTTCTGTCTTTTCCCCCCCAAAACGAAGGGAATTTCTGTCTTTTTGGCCCCAAAATAAGGAAAATTTCTGACTTATTAGCCTGAAATAAGTGAAATTTCTGCAATTTTGCCCCAAAATAAGTGAAATTTCTGCAATTTTGCCCCAAAATAAGGTAGATTCCTGCAATTTTGCCCCAAAATAAGTGGAATTTTTGAGTTTTGCCCCAAAATAAGGAGAATTTCTGTCTTTTTGCCCCAACATATAGGGAATTTCTGCCTTTTTGCCCCACAATTAGGGGAATTTCTGTCTTTTTTGCCCCAAAATAAGGAAAATTTCTGACTTATTACCCTGAAATAAGTGAAATGTCTGCAATTTTGCCCCAAAATAAGAAAAATTTCTTCCTTTTTGCACCCAAATAAGGGAAATTTCAGCCTTTTTACCTCAAAATAAGGGGAATTTCTGCATTTTTGCCACAAAATATTAGGAATTTCTGCCTTTTTGCCCCAAAATAAGAAAAATTTCTGCCATTTTTACCTGAAATAAGGGAAATTTCTGCAATTTTGCCCCAAAATAAGTGAAATTTCTGCAATTTTGCCCCAAAATAAGGGAAATTTCTGGAATTTTGCCCCAAAATAAGTGGAAATTCTGAGTTTTGCCCCAAAATATGGAGAATTTCTGTCTTTTTGCCCTAACATATAGGGAATTTCTGCCTCTTTGCCCCACAATTAGGGGATTTTCTGCAATTTTGCTCCAAAATACGGGTAATTTCTGCTTTTTAGCCCAAAAATAAGTGGAATGTATACCTTTTGCTACAAAAAAAGAAATTTCTTCATTTTTACTCCAAAATAAAAGGAATTTCTGCTTTTTTGCCTCTAAAAAAGTGGAATTTCTGTCTTTTTCCCCCAAAACAAAGGGAATTTCTGTCTTTTTTGCCCCAAAATAACGAAAATTTCTGACTTATTACCCAGAAATAAGTGAAATTTCTGCAATTTTCTCAAAATAAGGGAAATTTCTGCCTTTTTGCCCCCAAATAAAGGAAATTTCAGCCTTTTTACCTCAAAATAAGAGGAATATCTTCATTTTTGCCCCAAAATATGGGAGATTTCTGCCTTTTTGCCCCAAAATAAGAAAAATTTCTGCAATTTTGTACCAAAATAAAAGATAATTCTGCCTTTTTGCACCAAAATAGGAAAATTTCTGAATTTTTTTCTGAAATAAGTTAAATTTCTGCAATTTTGCACCAAAATAAGTGAAATTTCTGCAATTTTGCCCCAAAATAAGGGAAATTTCTGGAATTTTGACCAAAAAAGTGTGGAATTTCTGAGTTTTTGCCCCAAAATAAGTGAAATTTCTTTTTTTTGCCCCCAAATAAGTGGAATTTCTGCCTTTTTACCTCAAAATAAAGGGAATTTCTTCATTTTTGCCACAAAATATTTGGAATTTCTGCATTTTTGCATCAAAATAAGGAAAATTTCCGCCTTTTTACCATGAAATAAGTGAAATTTCTGCAATTTTGCCCCAAAATAAGTGAAATTTCTGCAATTTTGCCCCAAAATAAGAGAAATTTCTGGAATTTTGACCCAAAATAAATGGAATTTCTGAGTTTTGCCCCAAAAATAAAGAGAATTTCTGTCTTTTTGCTCTAACATATAGGGAATTTCTGCCATTTTGCCTTACAATTAGGGGAATTTCTGCAATTTTGCTCTAAAATACGGGTAATTTCTGCTTTTTAGCCCAAAAATAAGTGGAATGCATACCTTTTGCCACAAAAAAGGGAAATTTCTTCATTTTTACTCCAAAATAAAAGGAATTTCTGCTTTTTTGCCTCTAAAAAAGTGAAATATCTGTATTTTTCTCCCAAAACAAAGGGAATTTCTGTCTTTTTTGCCCCAAAATAGAGAAAATTTCTGACTTATTACCCTGAAATAAGTGAAATTTCTGCAATTTTGCCTCAAAATAAGGGAAATTTCTGCCTTTTTGCCCCCAAATAAGGGAAATTTCACCATTTTTACCTCAAAATAAGAGGAATTTCTGCATTTTTCCCCTAAATATGGGAGATTTCTGACTTTTTGCCCCAAAATAAGAAAAATTTCTGCAATTTTGTACCAAAATAAAAGAAATTTCTGCCTTTTTGCACCAAAATAGAAAAATTTCTGAATTTTTTTCTGAAATAAGTTAAATTTCTGCAATTTTGCCCCAAAATAAGTGAAATTCCTGCAATTTTGCCCTAAAATAAGGGAAATTTCTGGAATTTTGCACCAAAATAAGTGGAATTTCTGAGTTTTGCCCCAAAATAAGGAGAATTTCTGTCTTTTTGCCCCAACATATAGGGAATTTCTGCCTTTTTGCCCCACAATTAGGGGAATTTCTGCAATTTTGCTCCAAAATACGGGGAATTTCTGCCTTTTTGCCCGAAAATAAGAAGAATGCATACCCTTTTGCCATAAAAAATAGAAATTTCTTCAGTTTTGCTCCAAAATAAGAGGAATTTCTGCTTTTTTGCCTCTAAATAAGTGGAATTTCTGTCTTTTTCCCCCCAAAACAAAGGGAATTTCTGTCTTTTTGGCCCCAAAATAAGGAAAATTTCTGACTTATTAGCCTGAAATAAGTGAAATTTCTGCAATTTTGCCCCAAAATAAGTGAAATTTCTGCAATTTTGCCCCAAAATAAGGGAAATTTCTGGAATTTTGCCCCAAAATAAGTAGAATTTCTGAGTTTTGCCCCAAAATAAGGAGAATTTCTGTCTTTTTGCCCTAACATACAGGGAATTTCTGCCTCTTTGCCCCACAATTAGGGGAATTTCTGCAATATTGCTCCAAAATACGGGTAATTTCTGCTTTTTAGCCCAAAAATAAGTGGAATGCATACCTTTTGCCACAAAAAAGGGAAATTTCTTCATTTTTACTCCAAAATAAAAGGAATTTCTGCTTTTTTGCCTCTAAAAAAGTGGAATTTCTGTCTTTTTCTCCCAAAACAAAGGGAATTTCTGTCTTTTTTGCCCCAAAATAAAGAAAATTTCAGACTTATTACCCTGAAATAAGTGAAATTTCTGCAATTTTGCCTCAAAATAAGGATAATTTCTGCCTTTTTGCCCCCAAATAAGGGAAATTTCAGCCTTATTACCTCAAAATAAGAGGAATTTCTGCATTTTTGCCTCAAAATATGGGGGATTTCTGCCTTTTTGCCCCAAAATAAGAAAAATTTCTGCAATTTTGTACCAAAATAAAAGAAATTTCTGCCTTTTTGCACCAAAATAGAAAAATTTCTGAATTTTTTTCTGAAATAAGTAAAATTTCTGCAATTTTGCCCCAAAATAAGTGAAATTTCTGCAATTTTGCCCTAAAATAAGGGAAATTTCTGGAATTTTGCACCAAAATAAGTGGAATTTCTGAGTTTTGCCCCAAAATAAGGAGAATTTCTGTCTTTTTGCCCCAACATATAGGGAATTTCTGCCTTTTTGCCCCACAATTAGGGGAATTTCTGTCTTTTTTGCCCCAAAATAAGGAAAATTTCTGACGTATTACCCTGAAATAAGTGAAAGGTCTGCAATTTTGCCCCAAAATAAGAAAAATTTCTGCCTTTTTGCACCCAAATAAGGGGAATTTCAGCCTTTTTACCTCAAAATAAGGGGAATTTCTGCATTTTTGCCACAAAATATTAGGAATTTCTGCCATTTTGCCCCAAAATAAGAAAAATTTCTGCCTTTTTACCATGAAATAAGTGAAATTTCTGCAATTTTGCCCCAAAATAAGTGAAATTTCTGCAATTTTGCCCCAAAATAAGGGAAATTTCTTGAATTTTGCCCCAAAATAAGTGGAAATTCTGAGTTTTGTCCCAAAATAAGGAGAATTTTTGTCTTTTTGCCCCAACATATAGGGAATTTCTGCCTATTTGCCCCACAATTTGGGGATTTTCTGCAATTGTGCTCCAAAATACGGGGAATTTCTGCCTTTTTGCCCGAAAATAAGGGGAATGTATACCTTTTGCCACAAAAAAGGGAAATTTCTTCATTTTTGCCGCAAAATAAGAGGAATTTCTGCCTTTTTGCCACAAAAGAAAGGGAATTTCTGCCTTTTTGCCTCAAAATAAGGGGAATTTCAGCATTTTCCCCAAAATAAAGAAAATTTCTGCAATTTTGTACCAAAATAAAAGAAATTTCTGCATTTTTCCCCAAAATAAGAGAAATTTCTGTGCTTTTTCTCTGAAATAAGTGAAATTTCTGCAATTTTGCCCCAAAATAAGGGGAATTTCTGCAATTTTGCCCCAATGTAAAGGAAATTTCTGCAATTTTGCCCCAAAATAAGGGGAGTTTCTGCTTTTTTGACTCTAAATAAATGGAATTTCTCTCTTTTTCCCCCCATACAAATGGAATTTCTGTATTTTTTGCCCCAAAATAATGAAAATTTCTGATATATTACCCTGAAATAAGTGAAATTTCTGCAATTTTGCCCCAGTATAAGAGAAATTTCTGCATTTTTGCCCCCAAATAAGGGGAATTTCAGCCTTTTTACCTCAAAATAAGGGAAATTTCTGCATTTTTGCCACAAAATATTAGGAATTTCTGCCTTTTTGCTCCCAAAAATGGAAAATTTCGGCCTTTTTATCCTGAAAAAAGTGAAATTTCTGCAATTTTGCCCCTAAATAAGTAAAATTTCTGCAATTTTGCCCCAAAATAAGGGAAATTTTGGGAATTTTGCACCAAAAGAAATGGAATTTCTGAATTTTGCCCCAAAATAAGGAGAATTTCTGTCTTATTGCCCCAACATATAGGGAATTTCTGCCTTTTTGCCCCAAAATTAGGGGAAGTTCTGCAATTTTGCTCCAAAAAACGGGGAATTTCTGCCTTTTTGACCGAAAACAAGAAGAATGCATACCTTTTTGCCATAAAAAAGGAAAATTTCTTAATTTTTGCTCCAAAATAAGCGGAATTTCTGCTTTTTTGCCTCTAAATAAGTGGAATTTCTGTTTTTTTGCCGCAAAATAAGGAAAATTTCTGACTTATTACTCTGAAATAAGTAAAATTTCTGCAATTTTGCCCCAAAATAAGAAATTCTTTTTTTTTGCCCCCAAATAAGGGGAATTTCAGCCTTTTTACCTCAAAATAAGGGGAATTTCTGCATTTTTGCCACAAAATATTTGGAATTTCTGCATTTTTGCCCCAAAATAAGGATAATTTCTGCCTTTTTACCATGAAATAAGTGAAATTTCTGCAATTTTGCCACAAAATAAGTGAAATTTCTGCAATTTTGCCCCAAAATAAGGGAAATTTCTGGAATTTTGCTCCCAAAATAAGTGGAATTTCTGAGTTTTGCCCCAAAATAAGGAGAATTTCTGTCTTTTTGCCCCAACATATAGGAAATTTCTGCCTTTTTGCCCCACAATTAGGGAAATTTCTGCAATTTTGCTCCAAAATACGGGTAATTTCTGCTTTTTAGCCCAAAAATAAGTGGAATGTATACCTTTGGCCACAAAAAAGGGAAATTTCTTCATTTTTACTCCAAAATAATAGGAATTTCTGCTTTTTTGCCTCTAAAAAAGTGGAATTTCTGTCTTTTTCCCCCAAAACAAAGGTAATTTCTTTCTTTTTTGCCCCAAAATAACGAAAATTTCTGACTTATTACAATGAAATAAGTGAAATTTCTGCAATTTTGCCCCAAAATAAGTGAAATTTCTGCAATTTTGCCCCAAAATAAGGGAAATTTCTGGAATTTTGCCGCAAAATAAGTGGAATTTCTGAGTTTTGCCCCAAAATAAGGAGAATTTCTGTCTTTTTGCACCAACATATAGGGAATTTCTGCCTTTTGCCCCACAATTAGGGGAATTTCTGCAATTTTGCTCCAAAATACGGGTAATTTCTGCTTTTTAGCCCAAAAATAAGTGGAATGTATACATTTTGCCACAAAAAAGGGAAATTTCTTCATTTTTACTCCAAAATAAAAGGAATTTCTGCTTTTTTGCCTCTAAAAAAGTGGAATTTCTGTCTTTTTCCCCCAAAACAAAGGGAATTTCTGTGTTTTTTGCCCCAAAATAAGGAAAATTTCTGACTTATTACCCTGAAATAAGTGAAATTTCTGCAATTTTGCCCCAAAATAAGTGAAATTTCTGCAATTTTGCCCCAAAATAAGAGAAATTTCTGGAATTTTGCCCCAAAATAAATGGAATTTCTGAGTTTTGCCCCAAAAATAAAGAGAATTTCTGTCTTTTTGCCCTAACATATAGGGAATTTCTGCCATTTTGCCTTACAATTAGGGGAATTTCTGCAATTTTGCTCTAAAATACGGGTAATTTCTGCTTTTTAGCCCAAAAATAAGTGGAATGCATACCTTTTGCCACAAAAAAGGGAAATTTCTTCATTTTTACTCCAAAATAAAAGGAATTTCTGCTTTTTTGCCTCTAAAAAAGTGAAATATCTGTATTTTTCTCCCAAAACAAAGGGAATTTCTGTCTTTTTTGCCCCAAAATAGAGAAAATTTCTGACTTATTACCCTGAAATAAGTGAAATTTCTGCAATTTTGCCTCAAAATAAGGGAAATTTCTGCCTTTTTGCCCCCAAATAAGGGAAATTTCAGCATTTTTACCTCAAAATAAGAGGAATTTCTGCATTTTTCCCCTAAATATGGGAGATTTCTGACTTTTTGCCCCAAAATAAGAAAAATTTCTGCAATTTTGTACCAAAATAAAAGAAATTTCTGCCTTTTTGCACCAAAATAGAAAAATTTCTGAATTTTTTTCTGAAATAAGTTAAATTTCTGCAGTTTTGCCCCAAAATAAGTGAAATTTCTGCAATTTTGCCGTAAAATAAGGGAAATTTCTGGAATTTTGCACCAAAATAAGTGGAATTTCTGAGTTTTGCCCCAAAATAAGGAGAATTTCTGTCTTTTTGCCCCAACATATAGGGAATTTCTGCCTTTTTGCCCACAATTAGGGTAATTTCTGCAATTTTGCTCCAAAATACAGGGAATTTCTGCCTTTTTGCCCGAAAATAAGAAGAATGCATTCCCTTTTGCCATAAAAAATAGAAATTTCTTCAGTTTTGCTCCAAAATAAGAGGAATTTCTGCTTTTTTGCCTCTAAATAAGTGGAATTTCTGTCTTTTCCCCCCCAAAACGAAGGGAATTTCTGTCTTTTTGGCCCCAAAATAAGGAAAATTTCTGACTTATTAGCCTGAAATAAGTGAAATTTCTTCAATTTTGCCCCAAAATAAGTGAAATTTCTGCAATTTTGCCCCAAAATAAGGTAAATTCCTGCAATTTTGCCCCAAAATAAGTGGAATTTTTGAGTTTTGCCCCAAAATAAGGAGAATTTCTGTCTTTTTGCCCCAACATATAGGGAATTTCTGCCTTTTTGCCCCACAATTAGGGGAATTTCTGTCTTTTTTGCCCCAAAATAAGGAAAATTTCTGACTTATTACCCTGAAATAAGTGAAATGTCTGCAATTTTGCCCCAAAATAAGAAAAATTTCTTCCTTTTTGCACCCAAATAAGGGAAATTTCAGCCTTTTTACCTCAAAATAAGGGGAATTTCTGCATTTTTGCCACAAAATATTAGGAATTTCTGCCTTTTTGCCCCAAAATAAGAAAAATTTCTGCCATTTTTACCTGAAATAAGGGAAATTTCTGCAATTTTGCCCCAAAATAAGTGAAATTTCTGCAATTTTGCCCCAAAATAAGGGAAATTTCTGGAATTTTGCCCCAAAATAAGTGGAAATTCTGAGTTTTGCCCCAAAATATGGAGAATTTCTGTCTTTTTGCCCTAACATATAGGGAATTTCTGCCTCTTTGCCCCACAATTAGGGGATTTTCTGCAATTTTGCTCCAAAATACGGGTAATTTCTGCTTTTTAGCCCAAAAATAAGTGGAATGTATACCTTTTGCTACAAAAAAAGAAATTTCTTCATTTTTACTCCAAAATAAAAGGAATTTCTGCTTTTTTGCCTCTAAAAAAGTGGAATTTCTGTCTTTTTCCCCCAAAACAAAGGGAATTTCTGTCTTTTTTGCCCCAAAATAACGAAAATTTCTGACTTATTACCCAGAAATAAGTGAAATTTCTGCAATTTCCTCAAAATAAGGGAAATTTCTGCCTTTTTGCCCCCAAATAAAGGAAATTTCAGCCTTTTTACCTCAAAATAAGAGGAATATCTTCATTTTTGCCCCAAAATATGGGAGATTTCTGCCTTTTTGCCCCAAAATAAGAAAAATTTCTGCAATTTTGTACCAAAATAAAAGATAATTCTGCCTTTTTGCACCAAAATAGGAAAATTTCTGAATTTTTTTCTGAAATAAGTTAAATTTCTGCAATTTTGCACCAAAATAAGTGAAATTTCTGCAATTTTGCCCCAAAATAAGGGAAATTTCTGGAATTTTGACCAAAAAAGTGTGGAATTTCTGAGTTTTTGCCCCAAAATAAGTGAAATTTCTTTTTTTTGCCCCCAAATAAGTGGAATTTCTGCCTTTTTACCTCAAAATAAAGGGAATTTCTTCATTTTTGCCACAAAATATTTGGAATTTCTGCATTTTTGCATCAAAATAAGGAAAATTTCCGCCTTTTTACCATGAAATAAGTGAAATTTCTGCAATTTTGCCCCAAAATAAGTGAAATTTCTGCAATTTTGCCCCAAAATAAGAGAAATTTCTGGAATTTTGACCCAAAATAAATGGAATTTCTGAGTTTTGCCCCAAAAATAAAGAGAATTTCTGTCTTTTTGCTCTAACATATAGGGAATTTCTGCCATTTTGCCTTACAATTAGGGGAATTTCTGCAATTTTGCTCTAAAATACGGGTAATTTCTGCTTTTTAGCCCAAAAATAAGTGGAATGCATACCTTTTGCCACAAAAAAGGGAAATTTCTTCATTTTTACTCCAAAATAAAAGGAATTTCTGCTTTTTTGCCTCTAAAAAAGTGAAATATCTGTATTTTTCTCCCAAAACAAAGGGAATTTCTGTCTTTTTTGCCCCAAAATAGAGAAAATTTCTGACTTATTACCCTGAAATAAGTGAAATTTCTGCAATTTTGCCTCAAAATAAGGGAAATTTCTGCCTTTTTGCCCCCAAATAAGGGAAATTTCAGCATTTTTACCTCAAAATAAGAGGAATTTCTGCATTTTTCCCCTAAATATGGGAGATTTCTGACTTTTTGCCCCAAAATAAGAAAAATTTCTGCAATTTTGTACCAAAATAAAAGAAATTTCTGCCTTTTTGCACCAAAATAGAAAAATTTCTGAATTTTTTTCTGAAATAAGTTAAATTTCTGCAATTTTGCCCCAAAATAAGTGAAATTCCTGCAATTTTGCCCTAAAATAAGGGAAATTTCTGGAATTTTGCACCAAAATAAGTGGAATTTCTGAGTTTTGCCCCAAAATAAGGAGAATTTCTGTCTTTTTGCCCCAACATATAGGGAATTTCTGCCTTTTTGCCCCACAATTAGGGGAATTTCTGCAATTTTGCTCCAAAATACGGGGAATTTCTGCCTTTTTGCCCGAAAATAAGAAGAATGCATACCCTTTTGCCATAAAAAATAGAAATTTCTTCAGTTTTGCTCCAAAATAAGAGGAATTTCTGCTTTTTTGCCTCTAAATAAGTGGAATTTCTGTCTTTTTCCCCCCAAAACAAAGGGAATTTCTGTCTTTTTGGCCCCAAAATAAGGAAAATTTCTGACTTATTAGCCTGAAATAAGTGAAATTTCTGCAATTTTGCCCCAAAATAAGTGAAATTTCTGCAATTTTGCCCCAAAATAAGGGAAATTTCTGGAATTTTGCCCCAAAATAAGTAGAATTTCTGAGTTTTGCCCCAAAATAAGGAGAATTTCTGTCTTTTTGCCCTAACATACAGGGAATTTCTGCCTCTTTGCCCCACAATTAGGGGAATTTCTGCAATATTGCTCCAAAATACGGGTAATTTCTGCTTTTTAGCCCAAAAATAAGTGGAATGCATACCTTTTGCCACAAAAAAGGGAAATTTCTTCATTTTTACTCCAAAATAAAAGGAATTTCTGCTTTTTTGCCTCTAAAAAAGTGGAATTTCTGTCTTTTTCTCCCAAAACAAAGGGAATTTCTGTCTTTTTTGCCCCAAAATAAAGAAAATTTCTGACTTATTACCCTGAAATAAATGAAATTTCTGCAATTTTGCCTCAAAATAAGGGAAATTTCTGCCTTTTTGCCCCCAAATAAGGGAAATTTCAGCCTTATTACCTCAAAATAAGAGGAATTTCTGCATTTTTGCCTCAAAATATGGGGGATTTCTGCCTTTTTGCCCCAAAATAAGAAAAATTTCTGCAATTTTGTACCAAAATAAAAGAAATTTCTGCCTTTTTGCACCAAAATAGAAAAATTTCTGAATTTTTTTCTGAAATAAGTAAAATTTCTGCAATTTTGCCCCAAAATAAGTGAAATTTCTGCAATTTTGCCCTAAAATAAGGGAAATTTCTGGAATTTTGCCCCAAAATAAGTGGAATTTCTGAGTTTTGCCCCAAAATAAGGAGAATTTCTGTCTTTTTGCCCCAACATATAGGGAATTTCTGCCTTTTTGCCCCACAATTAGGGGAATTTCTGTCTTTTTTGCCCCAAAATAAGGAAAATTTCTGACTTATTACCCTGAAATAAGTGAAATGTCTGCAATTTTGCCCCAAAATAAGAAAAATTTCTGCCTTTTTGCACCCAAATAAGGGGAATTTCAGCCTTTTTACCTCAAAATAAGGGGAATTTCTGCATTTTTGCCACAAAATATTAGGAATTTCTGCCATTTTGCCCCAAAATAAGAAAAATTTCTGCCTTTTTACCATGAAATAAGTGAAATTTCTGCAATTTTGCCCCAAAATAAGTGAAATTTCTGCAATTTTGCCCCAAAATAAGGGAAATTTCTGGAATTTTGCCCCAAAATAAGTGGAAATTCTGAGTTTTGTCCCAAAATAAGGAGAATTTTTGTCTTTTTGCCCCAACATATAGGGAATTTCTGCCTATTTGCCCCACAATTTGGGGATTTTCTGCAATTGTGCTCCAAAATACGGGGAATTTCTGCCTTTTTGCCCGAAAATAAGGGGAATGTATACCTTTTGCCACAAAAAAGGGAAATTTCTTCATTTTTGCCGCAAAATAAGAGGAATTTCTTCCTTTTTGCCACAAAAGAAAGGGAATTTCTGCCTTTTTGCCTCAAAATAAGGGGAATTTCAGCATTTTCCCCAAAATAAAGAAAATTTCTGCAATTTTGTACCAAAATAAAAGAAATTTCTGCATTTTTCCCCAAAATAAGAGAAATTTCTGTGCTTTTTCTCTGAAATAAGTGAAATTTCTGCAATTTTGCCCCAAAATAAGGGGAATTTCTGCAATTTTGCCCCAATGTAAAGGAAATTTCTGCAATTTTGCCCCAAAATAAGGGGAGTTTCTGCTTTTTTGACTCTAAATAAATGGAATTTCTCTCTTTTCCCCCCCATACAAATGGAATTTCTGTATTTTTTGCCCCAAAATAAGGAAAATTTCTGATTTATTACCCTGAAATAAGTGAAATTTCTGCAATTTTGCCCCAGTATAAGAGAAATTTCTGCATTTTTGCCCCCAAATAAGGGGAATTTCAGCCTTTTTACCTCAAAATAAGGGAAATTTCTGCATTTTTGCCACAAAATATTAGGAATTTCTGCCTTTTTGCTCCCAAAAATGGAAAATTTCGGCCTTTTTACCCTGAAAAAAGTGAAATTTCTGCAATTTTGCCCCTAAATAAGTAAAATTTCTGCAATTTTGCCCCAAAATAAGGGAAATTTTGGGAATTTTGCACCAAAAGAAATGGAATTTCTGAATTTTGCCCCAAAATAAGGAGAATTTCTGTCTTATTGCCCCAACATATAGGGAATTTCTGCCTTTTTGCCCCAAAATTAGGGGAAGTTCTGCAATTTTGCTCCAAAAAACGGGGAATTTCTGCCTTTTTGACCGAAAACAAGAAGAATGCATACCTTTTTGCCATAAAAAAGGAAAATTTCTTAATTTTTGCTCCAAAATAAGCGGAATTTCTGCTTTTTTGCCTCTAAATAAGTGGAATTTCTGTTTTTTTGCCGCAAAATAAGGAAAATTTCTGACTTATTACTCTGAAATAAGTAAAATTTCTGCAATTTTGCCCCAAAATAAGAAATTCTTTTTTTTTGCCCCCAAATAAGGGGAATTTCAGCCTTTTTACCTCAAAATAAGGGGAATTTCTGCATTTTTGCCACAAAATATTTGGAATTTCTGCATTTTTGCCCCAAAATAAGGATAATTTCTGCCTTTTTACCATGAAATAAGTGAAATTTCTGCAATTTTGCCACAAAATAAGTGAAATTTCTGCAATTTTGCCCCAAAATAAGGGAAATTTCTGGAATTTTGCTCCCAAAATAAGTGGAATTTCTGAGTTTTGCCCCAAAATAAGGAGAATTTCTGTCTTTTTGCCCCAACATATAGGAAATTTCTGCCTTTTTGCCCCACAATTAGGGAAATTTCTGCAATTTTGCTCCAAAATACGGGTAATTTCTGCTTTTTAGCCCAAAAATAAGTGGAATGTATACCTTTGGCCACAAAAAAGGGAAATTTCTTCATTTTTACTCCAAAATAATAGGAATTTCTGCTTTTTTGCCTCTAAAAAAGTGGAATTTCTGTCTTTTTCCCCCAAAACAAAGGGAATTTCTGTCTTTTTTGCCCCAAAATAACGAAAATTTCTGACTTATTACAATGAAATAAGTGAAATTTCTGCAATTTTGCCCCAAAATAAGTGAAATTTCTGCAATTTTGACCCAAAATAAGGGAAATTTCTGGAATTTTGCCACAAAATAAGTGGAATTTGTGAGTTTTGCCCCAAAATAAGGAGAATTTCTGTCTTTTTGCACCAACATATAGGGAATTTCTGCCTTTTGCCCCACAATTAGGGGAATTTCTGCAATTTTGCTCCAAAATACGGGTAATTTCTGCTTTTTAGCCCAAAAATAAGTGGAATGTATACATTTTGCCACAAAAAAGGGAAATTTCTTCATTTTTACTCCAAAATAAAAGGAATTTCTGCCTTTTTCCTCTAAAAAAGTGGAATTTCTGTCTTTTTCCCCCAAAACAAAGGGAATTTCTGTGTTTTTTGCCCCAAAATAAGGAAAATTTCTGACTTATTACCCTGAAATAAGTGAAATTTCTGCAATTTTGCCTCAAAATAAGTGAAATTTCTGCAATTTTGGCCCAAAATAAGGGAAATTTTTGGAATTTTGCCCCAAAGTAAGTGGAATTTCTGAGTTTTGCCCCAAAATTAGGAGAATTTCTGTCTTTTTGCCCCAACATATAGGCAATTTCTGCCTTTTTGCCCCACAATTAGGGGAATTTCTGCAATTTTGCTCCAAAATACGGGGAATTTCTGCTTTTTAGCCTGAAAATAAGGGGAATGTATACTTTTTGCCACAAAAAAAAAAGAAATTTCTTCATTTTTACGCCAAAATAAAATGAATTTTTGCTTTTTTGCCGCTAAAAAAGTGGAATTTCTGCCTTTTTCCCTCAAAACAAAAAGAATTTCTGTCTTTTTTGCCCCAAAATAAAGAAAATTTCTGACTTATTACACTGAAATAAGTGAAATTTCTGCAATTTTGCCCCAAAATAAGGGAAATTTCTGCCTTTTTGCCCTCATATAAAGGGAATTTCAGAATTTTTACCACAAAATAAGGGGAATTTCTGCATTTTTGCAACAAAATATTAGGAATTTCTGCCTTTTTGACCCAAAATAAGAAAAATTTCTGCAATTTTGTACCAAAATAAAAGAAATTTCTGCCTTTTTGCACCAAAATAAGAAAATTCTGCTTTTTTTCTGAAGTAAGTGAAATTTCTGCAATTTTGCCTGAAAATAAGTGAAATTTCTGCAATTTTGCCCCAAAATAAGGGAAATTTCTGGAATTTTGCCCGCAAAATAAGTGGAATTTCTGAGTTTGCCCCCAAATTAAGAAGAATTTCTGTCTTTTTGCCCCAACATATAGGAAAGTTCTGCCTTTTTGCCCCACAATTAGGGGAATTTCTGCAATTTTGCTCCAAAATACAGGGAATTTCTGCCTTTTTGCCCGAAAATAAGAAGAATGCATACCTTTTTGCAATTAAAAAGGGAAATTTCTTCATTTTTGCTCCAAAATAAGGGGAATATCTGCTTTTTTGCCTCTAAATAAGTGGAATTTCTCTCTTTTTCCCCCAAAACAAAGGGAATTTCTGTCATTTTGGCCGCAAAATAAAGAAAATTTCTGACTTATAACCCTGAAATAAGTGAAATTTCTTCAATTTTGCACCAAAATAAGGGAAATTTCTGACTTTTTGCCCCCAATTAACAGGAATTTCAGCCTTTTTACCTCAAAATAAGGGGAATTTCTGTATTTTTGCCACAAAATATTAGGAATTTCTGCCTTTTTGCCCCAAAATAAGGAAAATTTTTGTCTTTTTTCCCTGAAATTAGTGAAATCTCTGCAATTTTGCTCCTAAATAAGGGAAATTTCTGGAATTTTGACCCAAAATAAGTGGAATTTCTGAGTTTTGCCCCAAAATGAGAATTTCTGTCTTTTTGCCCCAACATATAGGGAATTTGTGCCTTTTGCCCCACAATTAGGGGAATTTCTGCAATTTTGCTCAATTTTCGAGGAATTTCTGCTTTTTAGCCCGAAAATTAGGGGAATGTATACCTTTTGCCACAAAAAAAGGAAATTTCTTCATTTTTACTCCAAAATAAAAAGAATTTCTGCTTTTTTGCCTCTAAAAAAGTGGAATTTCTGTCTTTATCCCCAAAAACAAAGGGAATTTCTGTCTTTTTTGCCCCAAAATAAGGAAAATTTCTGACTTATTACCCTGAAATAAGTGAAATTTCTGCAATTTTGCTCGAAAAAAAGGGAAATTTTGCCTTTTTCCCCCCAAATAAGGGGAATTTAAGCCTTGTTACCTCAAAATAAGAGGAATTGCTGCATTTTTGCCCCAAAATATGGGAGATTTCTGCCTTTTTCTTCCAAAATAAGAATAATTTATGCAATTTTGTACCAAAATAAAAGAAATTTCTGCTTTTTTGCACCAAAATAAGAAAATTTCTGCTTTTTTTCTGAAATAAGTGAAATTTCTGCAATTTTGCTCCAAAATAAGTGAAATTTCTGCAATTTTGCCCCAAAATAAGGGAAATTTCTGGAATTTTGCCCTAAAATAAGTGGAATTTCTGAGTTTTGCCCCAAAATAAGGAGAATTTCGTTCTTTTTGCCCTAACATACAGGGAATTTCTGACTTTTTGCCCCACAATTAGGGGAATTTCTGCAATTTTCTCCAAAATATGGGGAATTTCTGCTTTTTAGCCTGAAAATAAGGGGAATATATATTTTTTGCCACAAAAAAAGAAATATCTTCATTTTTACTCCAAAATAAAAGGAATTTCTGCTTTTTTGCCTCTAAAAAAGTGGAATTTCTGTCTTTTTCCTCCAAAACAAAGGGAATTTCTGTCTTTTTTGCCCCAAAATCAGGAAAATTTCTGACTTATTACTCTGAAATAAGTGAAATTTCTGCAATTTTGCCCCAAAATAATGAAAATTTCTGTCTTTTTGCCCACAAATAAGGGGAATCTTAGCTTTTTTACCACAAAAAAAGGAATTTCTGCATTTTTGCCCCAAAATATGGGAGATTTCTGCCTTTTTGCCCAAAATAAAAAAATTTCTGCAATTTTGTACCAAAATAAAAGAAATTTCTGTCTTTTTGCACCAAAATAAGAAAATTTCTGCTTTTTCTCTGAAATAAGTGAAATTTCTGCAATTTTGCCCCAAAATAACTGAAATTTCTGCAATTTTGCCACAAAATAAGGGAAATTTCTGGAATTTTGCCCCAAAATAAGTGGAATTTCTGATTTTTGCCCAAAAATAAGGAGAATTTCTGTCTTTTTGCCCTAACATATAGGGAATTTCTGCCTTTTTGCCCCACAATTAGGGGAATTTCTGCAATTTTGCTCCAAAATACAGGGAACTTCTGCCTTTTTCCCCAAAATAAGAATGCATAACTTTTTGCCATAAAAAACGGAAATTTCTTCATTTTTGCTCCAAAATAAGGGGAATTTCTGCTTTTTGGCCTCTAAATAAGTGGAATTTCTGTCTTTTTCCCCCAAAACAAAAGGAATTTCTGTCTTTTTGCCTCAAATTAGGGGAATTTCGGCAATTTTGCTCCAAAATACGGGGAATTTCTGCTTTTTTTGCCCGAAATTAAAGGGATTTTCTGCATTTTGCCCCCAAACAAGGGACATTTCTGCAATTTTATCCCAAAATAAGGGGAATTTCTGCCTTTTTGCCCTGATATATGTAAAATGTCTGCAATTTTACCCCAAAATAAGGTGAATTTCTGCCTTTTTGCCCCAAAATAATGGGAATTTCTGCATTTTGCCCTAAAATAAAAAAAATTTTTGCTTTTGTTCTCTGAAATAAGTGAAATTTCTGCAATTTTGCCTCAAAATAAGGGAAATTTCTGCCTTTTTGCCCCCAAATAAGGGGAATTTCAGGCTTTTTACCTAAAAATAAGAGGAATTTCTGAATTTTTGCCCCAAAATATGGGAGATTTCTGCCTTTTTGCCCTAAAATAAGAAAAATTTCTGCAATTTTGTACCAAAATAAAAGAAATTTCTGGCTTTTTGCACCAAAATAAGAAAATTCTGCTTTTTTTTCTGAAATAAGTGAAATTTCTGCAATTTTGCCCCCAAATAAGTAAAATTTCTGCAATTTTGCCCCAAAATAAGGGAAATTTCTGGAATTTTGCCCCCAAAATAAGTGGAATTTCTGAGTTTTGCCCCAAAATAAGGAGAATTTCTGTCTTTTTGCCCTAACATAAAGGAAATTTCTGCCTTTTTGCCCCACAATTAGGGGAATTTCTGCAATTTTCTCCAAAATACGGGGAATTTCTGCCTCTTAGCCTGAAAATAAGGGGAATGTATACCTTTTGCCGCAAAAAAAGAAATTTCTTCATTTTTACTCCAAAATAAAAGGAATTTCTGCTTTTTTGCCTCTAAAATGTGGAATTTCTGTCTTTTTCCCCCAAAACAAAGGGAATTTCTGTCTTTTTGCCCCAAAATAAAAAAAATTTCTAACTTATTACTCTGAAGTAAGTGAAATTTCTGCAATTTTTCCCCAAAATAAGGGAAATTTCTTCCTTTTTGCCCCCAAATAAAGGGAATTTCAGCCTTTTTACCTCAAAATAAGGGGAATTTCAGCCTTTTTACCTCAAAATAAGAAGAATTTCTGCATTTTTGCCCCAAAATATGGGAGATTTCTGCCTTTTTGTCCCAAAATAAGAAAAATTTCTGCATTTTTGTACCAAAAATTGAAGAAATTTTTGCCTTTTTGTACCAAAATAAGAAAATTTCTGCTTTTTTTCTGAAATAAGTGAAATTTCTGCAATTTTGCCTTAAAATAAGTAAAATTTCTGCAATTTTGACCCAAAATAAGAAAAATTACTAGAATTTTGCCCCAAAATAAGTGGAATTTCTGAGTTTTGCCCCAAAATAAGGGAAATTTCTGTTTTTTGCCCCCCAATAAGCGGAATTTCTGCCTTTTTACCTCAAAATAAGTGGAATTTCTGTCATTTTCCCCCAAAACAAAAGGAATTTCTGTCTTTTTTGCCCCAAAATAAGGAAAATTCTTCAATTTTGCTCCATAATAAGGGAAATTTCTGCCTTTTTGCCCCCAAATTGAAGAAATTTATGCGTTTTTGCACCAACATAAGGGAAATTCAAGACTTTTAACTTCAAAATATGGGGAATTTCTGCATTTTGCGCCAAAATATGAGTAATTTCTGCTTTTTTGCCATGCTATGTGTCATGTACTGTGTCATGCAGTGTGTCATGGCTATATCATGCACTATATATCATATACTGTGTCATGTACTGTGACATGCTCTGTGTCACACACTATGTCACGTACTGTGTTACACACTGTGTCATACACTGTGACATACATTATGTCACACACTATGTAATGCAGCGTGTCATCTATGTGTCATGACGCTGTGTCACACGCTGTGTCATGTACCAGGGCTCTCTCTCCAGGCTCTACCGCCCACCCTGCAGAGCACACCTCTCTCCTCCATTATCACGGTGATAGGTTCACACTATGAGGTTCGGGAGAACAAGCCATGGAAGCGTCTTTTCCTCATCCCTGATGCTCCTCAGGGGTGTCAGCGAGACCTCGGTCCTGCGCCTTCCACTTACCTTCCACCCTACTCTCATCTGCCAGGGATGCTCCTCAGATGTGGTATTTTCAAAGTGTGTAGGATTAACCGGCTAAAGGTGAACTTCTAAGAGAAAGCTCTGTCATGGTTTGAATATACTCGGCCCAGGGAGTGGCACTATTAAGAGGTGTGGCTTTGCTGGAGTGGGTGTGGCTTTGTTGGAGGAGGTGTGGCCTTATTGGAGGAGGTGTGGCCTTGTTGGAGGAGGTGTGGTCTTGGTGGAGTGGGTGTGTCACTGTGGGCATGGGCTTTAAGACCCTCATTCTAGCTGCCTGGAAGCCAATTTTTCACTAGCAGCCTTCAGATGAAGATGCAGAACTCTCAGCTCCTCCTGTACCATGCCTGCCTGGATGCTGCCATGTTCCCACCTTGATGATAACGACTGATCCTTTGAACCTGTAAGCCAGTCCCAGTTAAATGTTGTCATTTATAAGAGTTGCCTTGGTCTCGGTGTCTGTTCACAGCAGTAAAACCCTAACTGAGACAGGGTCCAAGAGACAACCCCAGGATGTAAAGGCACAATCTAAACAGATGCTTCTAGATTTCCAAGTAAAGGCAAACTGAGACATAAGGTGCCAATTCTCTACTCATCAAATCTGTCCAGGGTTTCCAGGATTTAGGTACAGAAACCCAAGATCTGCCCTAAAAAAATGACCTATGGTGTTGGGAGCAACCATGCCTGCAAGGCCAAGGAGTAAGAACTCGCCTTTGGGCTGGGGCAGAGGTGAGGATGGTGTTCATTGCTGCAGGGCCCACTGGAATCACTCACAGGCTTTACCCAGAGCAGCAAACCCCTGGCACTAATTGTTTAGCCAAGACTCCGAATGGTAACTGTGAGCCTGCTATTTCCTTTTATTGGGGCTGCTGAAATTCCTTTAACAATCAGAAAACACACTTTAGCTATTCCCCATCTGGAAACTAATTTTTACAAAAAGCCTTATCTTTAGGATTGGCATCTGTGTCTGGCAGCAAGACCTTGTTCTTCGTGGAAAGTATTCTAGACGTAAGGGGCTCGGCCAACAGCCACCCACAGTGCCAAGGGAAGCTTCCG